>NW_011500051.1:361489-399332 GCF_000495115.2 Populus euphratica
GGGTTAGGATGGGTTGTATTTTAGGTTAAGATTTTATTAATATTTTTTTTATTAATTTTATATAAAAAAATTATAATTTATAATTTATAATTGAGTTAGTAAAAAAATTTTAAAAATTTAAGTGGATTTTTGTAATATAATATTTTAGTTTGGATTAAAATTTTAGAATTTTTGGAGGAATTCATAAATTTGATGAAAAATCACAATTTAACTAGTTTTATATTATTATACATAATTTTCAATCCAATTATCAAATTAATATGAAATTTTATAAGGGATCTTAAAATATATTAAATAAAATATAACTAAAATTTTAAAATGAATGGAATTTGATAGTGCTAATAAAAAAAACCTATTAAATAAAAGCAAAACAACTTATTAAGGATAAAATGATTATTTGCTATTAAAAAATAAAACAAATCATCTTTTCCTTCTTTTTATATATTGCTGACTAGGCAAAAGAAGAATAGAAAGAAAAAAAACAAGAGAAAAAGAGAGAAAAGTAAGGGAAAAACATAAAAAAATCTAAGAAAAAAAATAAAAGAATAACCTTGTAAATTTATAAAGTCTAACTTATAAAACACTAATTTAAAAAAGAATCAAGTGAAAGAAGGAGAAATTAAAAGAAAAAAAAATTTAATTACTTTATTGATTGTTATTTTATCGAGGTTAAGGGGTTATTACAATATCAATTCAGATTTGATTATAAATAAATTATATTTTATAAAACATCAAAAAATATAACTTTAATAATGAGTTAACTTTTACTTTTTACTTCAATTTGATATATTTTTGAATTTATCTTTTAATATTTTAAATAATATATTTAAATTAAAACTTTATTATTAACTTTAAAAATTTATATACATTAATTAATAATTAATTTCTTTAAAAAATTATATATTTATTTAATAATCTAGAAAAAATGTCTAGCTCCGCAATTACATATAAGATATGGAAAACAAGTATTTTTCCTTCCTCTACACGCTAAACTTTTATTTCCCGACATGGTATTTATAAATTGCTGAATGTCATGGCTTGATATAGGTTCCCGAGGTTTTCAATCGCGTCATGCGAGGACGTAAGTCGAGCAAGATGTACTGTGAATTTCCAGAGTAACAACGTTAATTTCTTTTCCTGAAATCTCGTTTTTCAACTTGGACAGGGCATCGCCATCATTTCTGCAAAAAGAGGAGGAGATATGCTCTGTAACAGTCTTTCCAATTGGCTCCAGACAGTGACTGCCAGACCTGAAGCGATTCTACTCAAATTTGTACCGATCACATTTCTTCTTACCGGGATTCCTGGAAGTGGTGATCTTAGTCATGCAGTCAACTTGTATCTGCGTTGTAAGTGCTCCGATGACTAAAAAGTGGGAAAAGGCAATTATAATATTTGAAGCCGCTGTGTGACAACTTTGGCAGTCAAAAAAGTATCATTTGAGATGAAACCACATTGAATTCCCTTGATGTTCATGCAAAAAATACATTGCTAGCGTTGCAGAGATTATGGCAAGAGTGCATACTTAATTGGATTTTCATAATGAAGGGGATGCCATGGCCAACTTGTGTCTACTGCATTGTTTTTCATATGTTGTGAATGCATCCGACATTCAGCAAATGCATGGTCGGTGAAATGCGGAACTCCATTACACTTAAAATGACTGAAAGCTCAAATCCGTAAAGATGAGATGTAGATTATCTAGGTCCTGGCCTCTGAGTTGTTTTCCTGGTAATTAAAAGAAACTGGAGCTTTCTTTTTGTACTGATCCTGCATGTGTTCGCTATTATTTTCCAATGGCAGATCAGGGCAGAGGACAAACCATGGTATATACTACATTCTTTTCCTTTCCAAGGTGATCTAACTATGAATTTGTAATTTTTTTTTGCTAAACGAAGATTCTTTTAATCATATATAAGTTATCATCTTGCTTGCACTTTAAAATACTCATCCGTCTATTTGCACTGTGTGGTTTTAACCTTAGTGTCTTGTAGATTAAAGCAAGTCTTAATTATATTATCTGAAAATTAATGAAATACTCAACTTTATTCCATTTACACATCATAGCGATTAACAAATCTTGTGGGGGGAAATTGCACTTTCATCCCCCATTTCTTAACATTTTTTCAATGTGGCTCCTCTACCTTCTTCTTTCTGTTTATCACATCCCTCTATTCTAGATATTTTCTTAATGTTACCCTTTGAATGAGATTCCACCCCATTTTCCAGTGACAAATAACTTGGGGCTTGACACATCAGATCTGAATGACACGTGGCATTGTTTTTTTTTTTTAATTTTAATCAGAGCAATTAGTAGAAATTAAAAAAAATGAAACAAAAAGTAGTATAAAAAATATAAGCAATAAATCTAATATAGAACAATTAAAAGGAAACTTGCATCCCAAAACATACAAAACAATCCACACCTATTTTATTTTATTTTTTTTTCACACAAAATCTTACATTTAAATATTTGCAACATCTAAACTGCTATTGTACATATATTTAAAACAATCTCCCTGGTCACTATCTTTAAATGACACGAAATCATATCTTCCGCCATCATTAAGCTTTGAATATGATTCAGCTACAATAACATAAACTAAAGTTTGCGAGAAGTTAGAATGGATATATTAGTCTCAACTGAAGAGAGGGAGTTTGATAGACTTTGGCCAGAAACATTAATGGTAATATACAAGAAAGAGAATATCATTTTATTCTCTCTTGCTTGCTTCTGTCTTCTTTTTTTTCTTTTTAAGTGAATTTTATAAAATTATTATTATGATATCACTAATGAATTTCTCAAAACCATAAAATTCTTTGATTTTGATCATTAATTTTATTTTTCTCATCTTTATTTTATTAATTTCTACAACCTTTTGAGAAGAGTCTAAGAAGCGGCATTATTTTGTGCTACATACCTTTATATCCATGGACAATATACATACCTTCCAGCCACTAGAGCTATACTCTCTCCCAATGAAATGTGTAACGGTGTAAAGAGAAGCCTTACTAAAGTCGATGCTTACCATTGCCAAAGATACGAAGTTCCCGGTTGGGAAGTAATCTTCCCTTCACCTTTAATACAGAATAAGAGAAGCTTTACTGAGGTTGTGGGCGTGTCTGAACGACATAGATATCTTCTCCAACCACACATCCTTCCACATCCTGTGGGCTGCCAAACTCCCTTTCGAGGAAAAAGCCTACTGAACAGAGACGCTGACCCAGTTGGTGACGGAATATTGGATCAACTGTTAATGGCTTCTTGCTGTAGTCTACAGTCAAACGGGTTACGTCGCCATCAGCAGGACCTGCACCGGACACCAGCATCTCCTCACTGAAATTTGCAAATGCCAATGTTCTCACGTGCCCATCAAACTTCCCGCATGAAAGGCGCCATGGAGTGCCTCTGGTGCCAGAAGCTAGGGTCTCACCCAGCCCAGGGGCAATCTCTGCTTCAACGGAGTTCTGATCACGGTCAGTTGGGCTGACTGTGTGGAGCACGAATGATAGATCTGGTGAAAGCATTTCTTGCACCAGAACTGCCATTGTGGCATCTTTCTGAGGCACGCCAGCAGCTCGACGGCTTAGAACTGCTCTCCGTGTGTACAATGAAGCCCATACTTGGCTAACAGCATTTGTAAATGCAGTTGGATTTGATGGGCTAACATTGGGAATTGATTCATAAAGACCAGCAGCTGACATTCCAGCCAAGTCCTCAACATTGGCACTTGAGCGTACAATCAGTCTTGCATTGTCTGGAAACATTCGACCTATTCCATCAATGGTGTCTTTTGGAAGCCGCAGGGAAGAGATCAGTTCCTGGAGTTTAAAGCATAGCTTGTCAAGTTCGCCCCCATCCAGCCTAGCTGTTTCAATCTGTTCTAGAAATGACGTGAATGTTTCCATAGATTTGCTATGCTTGAGTGCCAATTCCATAGAACCAAAAGGTATAACCATGCTCTTAGGAACTTCAAATGAAGCCAGCACACCTTGGTCACTGGAAACTGCCATTTAAAAAGCAAATCCACAAAAAGTCAGCCAGTACAGAAAACATGCAAATATAACATGTAATGAAGGAGGTCGTCTAATAACTATTTAATTCCTCTAATTCACGAACTTCTTCCAATTTTTAATCCATCTTTTACTCTCAAATGCTGCCCACTTATAATAAAAAAGTTCATGTTGTGTCAAGTATCACATGTACTTCTTGGCGGATCCAGTTGATGCAGCAGAAGTCAAGAACATTTTTACGACTGTTATTTTTAAAAAGAAAAACAAAAAAACAAGGATAGATGTTCAATTTTTCCTAAAAGTATTTAATTGTATTTTTGTACTTGGGAAGGGAACTCCAATTCCTATTAGAATGATTTCTGGTGCCATTCGGTTTGATTTTAACGTTGTTAAACCTGATGAAAAAACTTCCCAAGGAGATTTGTGACACTCAAAGATCCCAGTGCCCAACGCAGTTATAAAAATCATATGTAAATGTGATGGTTAATAATGAGAATAAAGAAGGCAAGTGGTCGGCAAATTAAAATCCATATAGCAAAAGGTGAAACACATTTCATTCACGAAAAGGTAAACCATCTTAACAACCAACCAACATTACCCTTTTTCGAAGCTGCTGTCAAAGAAGCTAAACGACCACAAGCAGCAGCCTTTGCGCCTGATGTTTGTGCATCTGCATCTGCGAGAAGTATAAGACCTCCAGCAGAAACACCCTTGATAAAATTAAATATTTGTCAATTTTGATAAACCACATCTACTATAATCACAGGGCGGTTGAAGAGTTACAATTACATAAAAGTAATAGATAAGTTATCGTACCTTATTGGAGTGAGCTTTAACAGCAGACAAGAATGGATCATGAGATCCACGAGGTTCAACTGTTGATGAACCGTTGCCTGAAAGATCTTCTGCAACAATATCATCTGATGAAGAGAGAGTTAGATTTACGCCAGTCAAGGAAGCTTCCAACCTGCAAACCACAGAAATTAAAACCATAAAGAGGAAGAGGAAGAGGGCAGAAATCAAACACAACCACATGCTGCATATTTCTAACCATCAAATCCAAAAACATTATGAAGACACAAGAATTGATTTCATATCATAGGTGTTCCGACACACTAACCTCACATTTTTTCCAGTAAGCTTTCGCATATCAGCAATTTTATCATCATCTTCACATGTCACAAAGACAACCCTCTCCTGCAGAAAACCAAATCCATTAAAGTTCACCTTTATTTATACATTTTTCAACAGTCTGTAATGACTTGAGATATTTAGAATTTAGTGAAGGAACTTGCTTGACGAGCCCTAACACCAAGATGAGATAAGTGAGGCAGCTCTTGCAGAAGTATAATTCCCACTATGTTACTTCCAGCAGCTGTTACCTGCAAGATATACTTGTATAGTAAGTGAGAAAGTTCATGTGTACTATGATGAACAAGACATAAAATATATCGAGATGAAAGACATTTAAACCTCTTCATCTCCATCAGCTTTGTTCACCACAAGAACTATAGGTCCTTCTATTGTCGATGGCAATGATCCGGGCACAATGCTCTCAACCTATGACACAGCAACTGAATGTCATATTGACCAACAATTTTTTAAAGATGTAATGCATAAACGTGGATTTATAAATTTAACATCGATGAGAGCATCTAATACTAAAAGCTTTTGTTGCAATTGATGTGTTTGACCATGATCATGTGTTTGACCACGATCTGAGAGGCTAAAGACAACTTCATGGGGAACTATGGCATTTACCAATTTTAAGATCACTGAGCATGAAAACCAAGGGCCATGGTAATTCCGACAGACCAACAAGCAAGGGCACACTAAAGTTTCTTTTCAAAGTAAAACAATGAACAACAACTATTCCAATTAGCCACTACACTAAAGAATCCTTGTACAAACATAGGAGGGAGATGGCTTCAAAGGAATGGTTTTGAGAACACAGGTATGATAGCTGATCCAGTTAGCTCAGCCGCTGCAACATTGATTCGGCTGAGATTTACTTGGTTTGAACCAAAATTTCAACCAACATTATGAATTTCAGTTAATTGTCCTTTATCACAAATAAGAAAAACATTTTATTAGAAAGGAAAACCTAAGTTACAACAAGGAGAATGATGCATTCTACACCCTGAAGAAAAATAAATAAATAAAGGAAAGACATCAGAAGGCCAAGAAAATAATCACACCCCAAAAGTACCATGCAGGGTACCGATAAAGAGGTCAGGAAACTATCATACACCACAAAAGTTATCTCATAAGCAAGGGTGCTTGAAATGATGAAGTGCTTTCCATCCACAAGCACCATAAAGTGGTAACTCTGATTTGAACCCGGGAATAAACAGCATTATTGTACATGGTCATTCTGGGCTTTTATCAAACTTCTTGTCATTCAGATGAGTAGCCATCATTGACCCAACCCCTGAGAACTATCTCTTTCCCTCTTCTCCTTTTCCTCCTTTTCCTTTTTCTTCCAGGGAAATGGAAGAATAGTGACACCAAAAACTAAGGTTGATGCATGAGCACAGAATGAGGCTGCTTATCAGCTCGTTAAACTCCATTAGTGACATCTCCCAAAATTAAATTTTTTATCTTAAGCAAAAATGATAAAGTTAGGAATCCGCAAATAATTACTAATGCTATTTTATAATATTGGTGTGCTTCTTATTAAAAGCAATTGAAGCAAAAATGATCAAGTGTACCTGTACTAGTGTGCCACTAGCAGCTCCAGGAACAAGAATATCCCAACCATGGGAACCAAGGGTACTTCTAACCGCTTTCAAAAGCAGGGTACAAAGTTTTGAAACCTGAAAAATTACCCTACATATGAAATCTACAAGTTAGAAGTTACAGTATTTCTATAAACAGTAAGATATTCGTATGGTTTTGAAATCAGAAGCACAAAGTATCACCATAGTTTGTGCAAGGCTATCTAGAAGATCACATTCTTTAGGATTAAAAAAAATGTCTACATACCCAGCACGAATCTCAGCTTCAGTATACGTCCTTATACTGTTTTCAGGAATTCCAAGTGCTTTTCCAAGCATCTGCAAGGGTCAGGGAACAATTTTAATCACAATTCAGAGTCTATTTATAACTCTAATACTTTTCCAGTAGTTCATGGATAGCATCCATGAAATAATTTTAGCACTCTTAAAGCCTTGATTTATTAAGATAGATTGTTTTCAGCAAATCTAGCTCTGCAAATTGTCAGAGTTCATGACCCCCATCAGGTAAAAAAAAATGCATTCCATTTTCTTTGCTCGTATTTTCCTTTCAACATATGTCAAAGTAATTCATCGACCTTCTAAGTAATTTACAGGGCAGTAATAGACTTTCCAACATTATTCCTATTAATTTCCACTAGCAGAAATACCAATTCTCAAAAGATAAGTTAACATGTTTTCCAACAAAAGGGTAATTTTAAAAATGTGTGTCTGTCAAAGTGATACACGATATTTATTAAAAATTAGAAAGTAAAAACAGAAAAGTAAAACGGGATGGAGAACAATAGAAGTATTAATCCATCAAGAAACCAGGAATATCAAACAGCAGATGTAGATGTGGTCCTAACAAGGAAAGAAAAAAAAACTAAAGAAGAAAAGGAGAAAACTAAATCTTATACCTGCACTCTTTGTGGAAATGTTTGAAGAAGAACTTCAGAATATTCCTCGGTGAGCCTTCTTGCTCTATCAAGAGTAGCTTTAAGCCTTAGTACCCAAATTATCTTCCCATCTTCACTTCCTTTATAGTAATAGAAGAAGCCAAGAAAAGGAAGTTAACAATAGCACGTTCACTGGAACAGAAATGTTTCCAGCACTAGAGAACTAACAAGTACCTTCCTTTTCAAGGAGACCTTTCTCTTGCCAGGCAAGAAGCTCGGCTCCAATAGCTTCACATTCTTCTGGTTTCCAACCAGATAAAGCAAGTTGATGAACACCAACAATCAGCGCACCAAGTGGTTCACTCCAAGAGCTTATATTCTTTGACTCCACATTGTCTGCAAGCCATTTAGCACCTCCCATAGCTTCAAGTGCATTGAGAAACCTATACGGACCAATAACATCCAACCCATGCATGAATTCCAAACAGAAAACTAAATCAAATCTTTATAGGCTAAATCAACTCCAGAATGGAAGAAAATTAAGTAAATATATCCATCAGTAAATTAGGTCATTTGAACCACTACCAATGTTTTCATTTGCAGCCGAAAGAGTATGACATGCATGAGTGGAATCACTTAAAATCTCTTTTCACCCAGTAAGACATCAAGATGCCACATCAGAAAATATTGTGATCGTGCTGGTCCCAGGAAAAAATTTCAAATAGCTTTTTCCTTCCATCATTTGTGTTATCCTGCAGCATAAAAATATATTCTGGCCATGCTTGGTCTCCCAAGGCATAAGACTTTTTTTCTGCAGATTCTTCAAGGCAATTTCGTACAGATCATGGAATCTTTTTTTGAAGTACCAAATGTTGTGAAATACAAGTTAATGTATGGGTTGGTGAGCGTCAAACAAGCAAAAAGCATGGCCAGATACAATTTATCCAAATATTACAGTTATATGTAAGAATTGACAAAAGGATTTATGTGATCATGTCTAGGAAAAAGCAAAAAGCATCTTTAGTAAACTAAGACAGAGTCTTGCACACCTGCTCAGAAGAACAAAAGAATAGTCTTCAAGACCAATCTCACATAGACGCCACTGTAAAGAAACCCAAATATTACAGTTATATGTAAGAATTGACAAAAGGACTTATGAGAGAACAAAAAATAAAAAATAAAAAAGGAATCATCAAGGGCAGAACCATCAAACTCCAGCCACTGCTTGCTAATTTCAAGCTCTTGCTAAAAGATTGCTGAGCATGAGCTCACCTTTTGACGCATAGCTATTGCAGCATCAGATGCATCAGTCCCGATTCCACTTTCAAGACCTTTTACAATTATATCTCTCAGAGCATTCAGGGATTGCATAGTTTTGATCAGTTCAAAAATAGTGCGTGATTCTTCGGCAGAATCCAAATTCTGAAAATACAAACAAGTCTCTCATAAATTTCTGTGCAAAATTAGAATTAATAAAATTAACCAACAATGTTGAATTAAAACTAGCAGTGCCTAATTATCACATGACTAAGCACCAAGATTGAATTTATAGAAGTACAAAAGGTTTCATCATTAGGAACATAAAAGATCCTAACATATGTAGCATAACTGTGATTCAATGAATGTACAAAGTACAGGCATAGAGCCAATGAGACAGATTAGGTTGTTAATGAAATGTACTTGTTATCATGTGGCAACTCTATACAATTCATAATAATAACAGAGAACCAAAATTAAATGGGGACGATTTACCTTTTTGCAATCCATAAATAATGTAAGAGCCGAACAGCCCCTTTCATCCAAGGATTCTCTAATTGATACAAGTTGTTCAGCAAGACTGCAAAGCCAAAATTTAAAAAGAAAGTTGAATCAACAAAAACTAAACCAGTCAAGAAGTTCATCCATTTAGAAACTTGTTGAAATGAATAAAAATGAAAAAATAAAATAAAATGTTCCTTTCTGATTACAGTGTTTTAGATAAATTTATAAAACAGATTGTGGAAAAACCCCTAGTTCTATAAAAAACCTCAACAAATGACAACTGGTTTATCAAATGCAGAGAAGTTCTCCTCATAAGTCCTAACACATTCCATAAAAACGATCCATGGTGGATAGCATGAATATGGACAAGATGATGGGCAAGAAAAAGGAGTTAATATAAATTGCTGAGCCAAAACAATGTTCTGTATCCCTTATTTTCCTCCTCTTGAATGGTTGCTTAGAACCGAGGACCTATTGACAATGTTAGGATAATCAGAGGTTTAAGAGTCATAACCCGACCTTCCTGCATTGAAGAAATCTTTGAGTTCATGATGGAATATTTTGAATTGCTCAACAAATGCTTCACTATATTCCCCAGGGTTCTTTGTAATTCTTGCAAGCATTGCTTCAGTAGCAACTAAATCTTCAGGGCCAGCATTGCGATGAAGTTTGTTTTGTATTGTATGTTAGATTTCTTGCTGGATGTGAAAAAAAAAAAAGAAAAAGAAAAGAAATCAACACCAGTTATTTGATTACAGCAAAGATTACTTACCAAGTGCTATGTGATGTATCATATAACCTTAAGGTCATGAGGAATGTCACCCCGATGAGCAATATCTCTAATCCGAGTAAGAGGAACAGATGCTGTGAATTCTGCCTTGAATGATGGCAAACAGGGATGGATTTTTCGAATAACAAGCACTTCCTGAACATTAATTCAAAACTTGTAATTAAAGAAAAGTAGGAACTTTTTAACAGGTCAAATGGGATAGATACACATGAATAAACCACCAAAAACCAGTAACATATAAGATGAAAGTGCAGAACATGAAATATACCACAAAAAACCATTAACATAAAAGATGGAAGTGCAGATAAAGTTCACATTTGATAGTGAAAGATTTTGATGGTCATATTATCATTGAGTATATGAAATGAGACAACACCCAAGTTCAAGCATAAGCCAGTTTGCACCAGCCCTGCCAGTCCTCCGTTCCACCCCCTCCCCATTTCTTTTGCTTGATAATTTGTGTTGTCTTCAGTTTCAGCAAAATTACCAATGCTAGCAACAGAAATATACATCATTATATTAATCAGACATTAGGGGCGTTAACTTCAACAATCTATTTTGCTACTGTGAGCTCCCATTGTAAGAAAAAACATAAATTATATCATCCAAAACATAAAACAGAACAGCAGGTCACTGGCATACAGGGACCACTACTCAATCCCTCAAAGTCAATAGATACTGAGAGATAGACAAACTAGTTGCACTGTCATCAAAAGCACTCTGAAAACCAATTCAGGATGGCCAATAACTCAAGTCAGGAATCCTAAATTTAGGTGGAAATTTCACAATATACTTGCCTGGAAACCTCTATTTTCTGCTTAGATTGGTATGAGGATTTTGTTTTTGTGAGAGGTTTAGGTTTCTGAGTTTGTAATTGCTTCACTGCCTACATGGAATGTCACTCTTAAATATTTGAAAAACAGGTTATATCGATTGATCCACTAAAGTTGAGTTTGAGAATATGATTCTCTTTTCATTTTTTGCTTCTTTGCTTGTTCTACATCAGTAGTCTTAAATGGATAAAGAAAATGCTACTTTGTTGTTGATATTTAACTTTACAATAAACAAAATGCAATCAGATCAGTGCAATCCTTGTTAGGTGAGGGGGGGAAAGGATGAAATGCTGTCAAATTTTGATACATCTGAACCATGAAAAAAAGAATGATACGCTACCTGGGCTGAAGTATCTCTCCTTGAAGACACCTGTTCTAATTCCTGGAATATAAGCCTGGAAATTTCAGCATGCCGATTTGGCCGGTGATGACCTCCATCTTCAAAGCAAGGAACTTGCCCTGTGTTTATCCACTGCATAAGAGAAAGATTTAAGGAAAGCATGGATGGAAACAAACTTCCAAAGAGTAAAAGATTCTAAGGTTATAAAGCAATACCTTCAAATAGATAGCAGAGTATATTAGAGCCTCCAACCGGTCCTTACTCTGAAGACTTCCAACTAGTAGCTCACACACAACTTCAAGCTGTTAATGAAAAATCAATGAGGTCTTAATAGACATAAATGAGTCTTTGACTTAGCTCATAAATCATGAATTACAGGCATATACAATGAAATAATTGTTTCTGAATTTACATACATTCACACATACGGTGACATAAAGCAGCCATGACTCTGTATTAACTAGATGTACTCAGATGATGACAAAAAGAAGCATCTAAGTGAGCAAACCACGGAAGACAATAACAATTACACAATGAACAACCAATGTCAATATGCCTCAGTCAAATGGCATGTAGGATGAGTTGTCAAAATCCTGCCATTTCAGTTGCTGCTTCAATCTAGAGCAAGTACAAGAAGCATGAGTCATAGACTATAGGGTCCATTGTTAGAATAATTATCTGCTTCCTAATGTTCAGTTTTTGTCCATGAAATTTGCCATGCTTAAAACTTGTACCGGATTACCTGTACCATGGGTGCAAGATTTCACTAAAACCAACCACTCCATCTCATACATTGATGCACAAAAACTTTAAAGGAAGTTCATGGTTAATTATTTCAAGACTAGGGTTGTAGAATATGGTGAGTTAGGGACTTGGACAATGAAAACAGATGGGAAAGTATGACAAATTGAATAAAACAGAATAAAACTACTAGCCTCACAAGAGTAGATTTAAGGAATCGCTCCTTTAATAACAAGGAAAGCATCACACATAACATAATAAGCAAAATCCTGCACTATTCTCCACTGGAATTGAAAAACTACAAAGCTTTGTTGTAATGCTGGAGTTATTTGCTAAGCATCCTAACGGCACTTGGATTTTCTAATTAAATATAGATCTAAATTGGAAAAATACAAACTAAACCCTGCTACTGAAATTCCCAGCAATT
Organism: Populus euphratica; assembly: GCF_000495115.2. Lineage (NCBI taxonomy): Eukaryota > Viridiplantae > Streptophyta > Magnoliopsida > Malpighiales > Salicaceae > Populus > Populus euphratica. Next base: position 374,009 of record NW_011500051.1, read on the forward strand.
TGGATAATGACAGAATTTCCCTTGATGCTAATAATTTGAATGTAGCCTCTTCTGGAGCTCAAAACAGCCTAGAAAACTTCAACCAACTCCCACAAAGAATCATCTAAGCTTTTATCTCATAGAATTAAAGCTCGGCGCTTGAACATTTGTCTCCTATTCATAGCTAAAATATATGTCCAAATTCAAAGCTAAATTCTTATGCTGCATCATATATCAAATACAAATATTCTGTTTTGAATAGTGTGGACGGTATGTGTATATGGATATTTTGCATTCTGATACCATGAGCACACATCACTAGAACAATCTACATTATTTGCATGATTTCCAGCACATAACCAAAAGATCGAGAGAGAGGATATATTTGTGCACTAAAGATGTTTTTCTTACTCACGGCAGGACATGGAAAATAATCTTAAATATATTTTCTGTTCTCCGTCTCAATCTATGTCTCGCTTTCCTTACAATCTCCAGAATTCTACAAATCGCATAATCAGCTATGCCATTAACTAATATACACATGATGGCAAGCTGATCTTACATGCATGCATAGAAAGCTGTGTGTGTGTGCGTGTGTGAAATTAAAAAAAAAATCAAAACAGTAATCGCAAATTATTTATAATTATATAACAATTTCACTTCTGTATATAAAAATATTGGTTTGGATGGTTATTGGAAAATTTCCACGAAATCCAAATTTGACAACACACATTTTAACATCAATACCTTTCTCCGCCAATTCCTGGCATTCAAGTCACCTTCAACTAGCTTTAAAACCGAGCCCTGAAGACCAGACGTGTCCCATCTTCTTTCACTTCCCCTGTTCCCATGGTCATTCGATCGCATGAAAGAGACAGCCTTCCCTTGCCACTGCCCAACAAAAGGACTTGTTCCCGCCTCCAAAGTGATATCAGCACCAGCAGAATCATTCTCGCCAACGTCCTTCGCTTCCTCTCCATTCTGCTCAAACTCCAAAGGCAAAAAATTGACAGCCTCCCCAGTCGCACCCCATCGACAAACAATAGCAAAACTCCCTTCTCTGGGAAGCTTCAAAGCCCGGTTATGCCCATTTTCCCACACCAAACCATTGTCCTTGCTCACAATAGCAAACTTAAACTCAACAGCCTCACCCCCTTTCAGCTCCAACTCACAGACCCATCCATTCTCCGTCCATTTCATCGGAACCTTCTTCTTCCATGAACCCATTTCTTTACTTGACCCCACAATCACAATATGTTCACCAAATTCAACCTGGTGATCTATCCTTACATTCAACTTGCTCTTCATCGTTGCCCTCTCTTCTTCTCTGCCAAACTTAAACTACCCATCAGAACAAGAAACATGACAAGAAAAATAAAAGAATAGAATTATCGCGTCAACCAAACAAAAGCCAAATAATGATGATCATAAGAATAAGAATACCTGGTTTGAGTAGAGGAAACAGCACAAACGATTCTTCCGCGAATCGGAATCGAGATCCTTGGATTGAAGAACGTGGTGGTAGCGCACTGTCCCGGTGGTCGGGCAAGTTTATGATGAGAATGAGAGTGATGGAATTGGTTTCTTCTAGTTGGAGTAGGAATGACAAAATGCAATAGACGCAGAGAATCCATTTCCCAGCTTCAGCTCAGAGAAGCAAGTCTTGTTATCAGCGAGTGAAGTTGGAGGAGTGGTAACAGTTTCAAGGTCTGTTTCGCATCAGCTTCTGCCTCTGTTTAAGATATTTTGAAAAATAGTATTTTATTTAAAAAAATATTTATTCAATTTATTTTAGGAAATTTTAATAGGCTGGTATAAAAAATATTATTTTAATATAAATATCTAGAATTTTCCTTTTTTAATGAACATATCCAGCATTTGTGTGAAGTTGAAGGGTTTGATGTGCCACGTGCTGCTTGCAGTCTTCAAATCCATTTATAAGATATTATTAGTATTATTATTAAAGATTTATTTTTCTGTTTCCATTTTCTTCAGCCAATTAATATTTATTTTTTTGCAGTGAAAATAGAAATCATGATGATGGAATATAAATACACAGTAATGTTCATCTTTTATTTATGAAAAATAAAAATAAAAAAAGTTATTTATAGATATTGTGAGGGGATGAGTGCAGATCTGATACATTTCGTACTGACGAAGTCAGTGTAAAAGAATTAATTGTACTTTCCTAGGTTTGGCGGTGGATCTGACGAGGAGGAGGTTTTATAGAGTAACGATGAACCGCTGCTACAAACACGCTAGGAGACACCTGTTAAATTGTTACTAGCAAGTTGACTAGCGTTCGCGGGCGGATCATATTTTTTGAAATAACATAAAAAAATGGTAAGATTGTTAGAGTTTTTTTATAATTTCATTCAACTAGAATATGGATAATAATATGATTTGGATTTAAAAAAAATAAATATGATTAAAAAAATTAAAGTCAATCAATATTATAGAAAAGAAAATAAAATATATTATGAAAGTTAATTTAAAATAAATTAAATATTAAAAAAATTAATATCATATTTTTTTTAAAATTGAAACAATAATATATTTGATCGATATGAATTTTACAGTTTAACTTATTAAGTTTGTGATTTTGGTTATAAAATCTGGTGGGTGTAATTTTTTTTCTTTCTAATTTATTTTTTAAAAAAAATACATCATGACTAAAAATTACAACCAAACGAAATGCTTAAAAATAAATTCTGATATAATATATTTTTTAAAAAAATATTAAATTAATTAGAAATTTTAGATCAATCTATCAAATCTATAATCCAACTTATAAATTCAATTAAATTTAATAATTTTTTATTATATTTATTTTTTATTTAAATAAAAAATAAAAATAAAAAAATCCCAATGTTTTTGGCCCTTCAAAACAATACAAAAAGCCTAAGTTCGAGGGCCTTCTAACCCCGCAACTCAAGGGTCATTGAAAAATCAAGTTTTCATAGTCTTTTGCTAAAAAACTTCTTTTTTTCTAAAATATACTAAATACTCTGATAAATCTCTTTATAACTTTAAACAATCCAAAAAATAATTTAAAAACTCAAAATTAATCTAAACTTTAAAATTTACTTGTGGTTAAAGTTGCCTTTTTCTGGTAAGGAGAAGATAAAATAATAGTAGTTGATTTTTTTTTTATCAAATAAAATTTATTAATATTAAAATCAATTATTTAAGTAGTTGAAATCAATAACAACTATGACTTTTTTTTTCCATCAAATTCTAACAAATCTCTCTTGTCTAACATATAGAGACTAAAAAATAAGATAAATCAATTTTTAAGAAAAATTTAAATTTTTAATAATTAAAGAAACCGATCATTTAATAAGTAAAAAATAAAGGAGATTAAAATAAACTTTAATATGAAATTAAAAATTTTTATTTATCTTAGCTGTCCTTTTTACCTTGCTACTCTTTCTTTTAATGCAAATATTTCTTAAAAAAAAACATCCGAGTACTAATTTTCGCTCAGAATAGGTGCAATTAAGTAGGAAAAAAAATTTGAGAATGAAAATAATTTTTTTAAAAAATACTTGAACCCACAGTAATATGCAAGAGGATAAATAGTAATGAATACACAAAAACATAGCACAAGTTAGTGTTGATGATGTTGTTACACGACTCCCTCCCTCCCTCCCTGACTTAAAACATTATGATATATAGATGTTGGGGTTATCTCTATAATTTCAATTGTTTAAGTAAATAAAATCAGCTCATTTTTTATATTTAGATAAGGATGATTCATCCATTTAATAAATATCTCACGCGATAAATCATTTAAATAATAACATCTCCACTTTTGTTTTATCCAAATTAAACAGGAATGAGATCCCCATCATCCCACACCATCATTGATTTTTCTTTTTTGTTTTGTTTCTTCCTCAAAGAAGTCTGAGCCAATGCCCCATGAATCTTCTCTCTCGTTTGAAAATGAAATTGATGCTGTTCTTTTTTATTGACCTCTTAATCCCATGCAAAATAGAAAGTTATATGACTTTTTATACGTAGAAAATTGAATATTTAAGGGAAAATATCATGGCGTATACTAAGACAGTTTGTATGTACTATAATTAATTTTATAAATTTTAAAATTAATAATTATATAAATTTTTAATAATTATTATATAAGTAATAAAAAACTTGAATATAAACTATAAAGAAAACAAACTTTTTAATTTTTAATTTTTATCATTTAGATAGTTTTTATTTTTCCTCTTGATTTAGCTGCTGAGCAATGTGGTGTTTCTAATACTGTATTTTTCTTGTTTTTCCTTCATTTCAACCCAGATCAGAGAGGGCTGCTAATGAAGAAAAAAGCAACTTATGTCCCTCTTTTACACTTCCCTTCATTTCCTTTTTCTATCTGCAGAAATTTGTGTGCATTTGACAACGTGGGATAACCCATGTTTTAAAAAAAATTTAAATTTTTTTATATGTTTTAGATTGTTTTGATATGTTTATTTTTAAAATAATTTTTTTAAAATATTATAATGTATTATGAAATAAAAAAATATTTTAAAAAATAACTATTATTATGCTACATTGCTGGGTTTAAAAGAAGTGGAGATTGTTTAATGTTTACAGATATATACAGCCATCGAATGTGGCTGGTTTCGGGAACAACACAGCCTCGCTCTCCTGCTGATCATCCATTGCTGGGTTTTAAAGGTTTGAGCAATGATGTTTGCCATCGAAATCAGAACAGAGCAAGCCGATAGGTTGAATTGGGAAGGAAAGAGAGAGAAAAGTTGTTTATTTAACAAATAGATGATTTATAGACAAGGAGAGGAAGTGGAAGCTGGGGTTGATTAATAAACTTAGAACAAGGGGTCATATTTTAACAGAGAATCAGAGGGTATGCTTTATATATATATATATATAAAATATTTCTGTGTGTGTTCATTATCTGTTTTATGAACTAGAGATGCTTTGTTTGTTTTTTATGGGTTTTTCAATTCTGAATTTTCTTTAAGTTTTCACTTAGAAAGGCACAACCTTTTACTTCAATTTCATATGGGGTGCGAAACTCATTTATGCTATTCACAACATATTGTCAAATCCAACTTGGGATTGATGTGATGAAGGAGCAAGTCTCAAGTCAATTAGAAAAAATTAAAAAAAAAATTAAAATTTAGAAAAAAATACATATAAATATAGCATATCCATGTTGCAAATAATGAAATTTAAAACTTTATTTTAAAAAAAAATTAATATTGAAAAGATGCTATATATATTATCATAGTTAAGATATTTAAATAAAAAAAAATTATTATTCTATATTAAAAAAACATATTTTTTTTGTGAATATATAATATATATATCCTAAAGGATTTTAAATTTTTTATTAAAAAAATAAAATATTTTTCTAGTATTTATATATATAGTTAACTTCTAAAAGTATTAATAACTAACTAAATAATGTGAGAAAAAAAGTTCTTTAACTAAGAGAAAAAATATATTTTTTTGAAAAATCTCCATCAAGTTTCGCTAAGCTAAGTTCACAGATTTGACCAGTTATTCACTCATATTAATCTCTCATATTATCCAAATCAATTCAACTATTAAATCAGGTAGATTTCAAGGTAACCTGATGGGCTGGTTCGAATTTAATTTATATGATGCACCCTCACGACATCAATGCTTTTGTTAATGGTCTTGCACGCAAATTGTTGATATGTTCTATCTTCGAAGTAGGATTTGTGTGGGCCTCTTACCTGCCTTTGTTCTTGTTGTTTCCCCTATTTCGACCTTTTATGCCTTCCTCGTGCTTCCCTGCCGACAATTGTGTTTTTTGTCCACCTATATTATTTAAATAACAATTTAATATATATATATATATTGTATATTTTATTTTTTATTAAATAAATAAAAATAATAAAATTTCAACTCTTAAGTATTGTTTGATTGTGAAAATTTTGATATTATATTAAAAAATTAATATAATTTAAAAACTTAAAATTTTAAATGAAATCACTAGATTTATTTTTCTAGTATTTGTTTGCTTTGTTATCCCCATGTTATCTATGATGTTGCTTGTTTTACTTTATTTGATCGCTTTATTTCCATTGTTATTAATTCTGAGTTTAGCATTTAACAACGGGCCTTGTTGTTTCTTACCCTTGTTTTTTCTTTTTTCTTTTTTATTTTTTTACTTTGCGCAAGCACTGTTGTTATTTAACAATATTAATTTAACAATGATGGTGTGGCGTTAGCAAGTCTATGTATTTGTTGCTGATTTTGGCCCTTTTTCCTTTTCTTTTATCGCTATGCCTATGTTTAAAGCTCATGTCAAGATGAATGCATGCATATTCGCCTTCTTCCCTTGAGTTCCTTACCATTCTCGCTAAAGTTTCTTTGAAAAGAATTCTTATTTTGATTTACCAAATTAAGTTAATTACAGACTTGTAGCCCAACTACACAATGATTTCACAGAATTTTTATTTTATTATTATGTTTTTAATAAACACCTTTCAAAGTGTGAGATCAAATTAAAGGCTATCATTAGAGGTTTCTTAGTGGTTATTTGTGATTGAAGGTTTGGGAACATGGTATAAATATATTTTTAAAAGATTTAAATTTTTTTATTAAAAATTAATTTTTTAATATATTTTGAATTATTTTGATGTGCTAATTTTAAAATTAATTTTTAAAAATTAAAAAAAATATTATTTTAATACATTTTAACATAAAAAATATTTAAAAAAACATACAAGTGTGTGTATAAAAGATGGGTTCTAATTTCAAACCCAGGACCTTTTAAATGGAAGGGGGGACTAACGCTAATTCATCTGAATTGGCAGAGGTGTGTGTTTTTTTTTTATTTAATGCAATGGATTTGTCCCCCAGTAAAAAATTAAAAAAAAAAAAGCATGTAAGATTTTATAAGCAAATGCATCTATCTCACAAGCATGTTTCTTGTTTTTCTAAAAGAGTTTTTGAATTTTATTTTATTTTTTTATCATTTTAATTTATTAATATTAAAAATAAATTTTAAAAATAAAAAAATACTATTTTGATTCATTTTAAAATAAAAAATACTTATTACCACAACCACAAACACTATCTAATAAATTAAAAATATTCATATAAAAAAATATAAAATTGAAAAGCAGCCCTTCTTTCTTTATGAAGATAATATTTAGAAACACAATTAAAATCATATTTAAAAAAAAATAAAAATTATATTTTTAAATTGTTTAATGTATTAATATTAAAAATAATTTTTTAATAAAAAAATATTATTTTAATAATTTTAAAAATACTTACTACCACAACCACGAACACAAAACACTATCTAAATCATTCCTCTTTAAAATATTTAAATTAAACATATTTATATAAAAAAATATAAAATTAAAAAGCAGCCCTTCTTTCTTTATTAAGATAATATGTGGAAACACAATTAAAAATATAATTTTTTTAATATAAAAAAATATAAAATTAAAAAGCAGCCCTTCTTTCTTTATTAAGATAATATGTGGAAACACAATTAAAATTATATTTTTTAAAAATTAAAAAAAATTATATTTTTAAATTGTTTAATATGTTAATATTAAAAATAATTTTTTAATTAAAAAAATATTATTTTAATATATTTATGATCAAATCACACTTTAAACCATAATTGTTAACCATAATTGTTGTAACAATCTCAAACACCCCTTAATTTATAAAAGCAGCCACACGTTTAAGCAAAGGGTGATCTTGCACTCGTATTAAACAAGTAAAACCTATACGAAGACAGAACAGGAAATATATTAATACGTGAGATTGCACCCCTCTCAGGTTTCCATGAACGGTCGCAGGTTTCCTTAACTAGTTTCATGCTTTTTAATACTTTCCAAAACCTTTGCGTCTGGCATCATAACAATCAGGAAACAAATAAATAAAATAAAACCCAGCATTTATTTTCCATAAATTAATATAAATTAAAAGGCTCAGGATTTTCAGTAGCAGAACCATATCATTGCCAATAAAATCCAGAAACAAAAAAGGGAAGAAAATCCAGCTTCTAGTACCTCCTTTAATCATTCTTCTCATAAAACTCTCTCTTGCTCACTCTGTAAACACCATGCTTGCTTCTTACACAACTATTCAAGACTCAGGGTTTTTTATGTTTTAGTTCTTCTTCGGGTTTATTGGGATTCTTTCGCTGGTTGGAAAATGCTGTGCTGTTGAGAGAATGGAGAGACTAGCTATTATCCGAAACTGGTTTGTCTTCCTTGTTGCCTTCTCTTTCTTCGTTGTGTTTTTTAAAGCTTTTGATTATTCTGTTTTAAGTGCCGATGGAAAAAACAGCGCCACCTCTTTAATCAGCATCTTTGTCAATTCCTTTAACAACCTCCATGCCCATAAACCTAATCACTCTCTTGATGTCCCTCAAATGTTCAACCAAAACGCTTCTCCTGATCCATTAGTCGATACTGATAATCCTTTTATTGATGTCATTGAGTCTCTTGATCAAGCAAATAATCTTTCTGTGAACAAGAATACTACATTGGCTGCGAGAACCAAGAGACCAGTAGATTCTTGCGAGGGTCGTTACATATATGTTCATCATCTTCCTCGCCGATTCAATGATGATGTACTGAAAAATTGCTCAGTACTTGTAAAATGGTTAGACATGTGCCCGTTCTTGACGAACTCGGGCTTTGGTCCTCGGGTTGAGAATTCTGAGGGGGTTCTGTCCGAAAAGAGTTGGTTTACAACCAACCAGTTCCTTTTAGAAGTCATATTTCATGAGAGGATGAAGAAGTACAAGTGTTTGACTAATAACTCATCGTTCGCCAATGCCATTTATGTGCCGTTCTATGCTGGCTTGGATGCCGGACGCTACCTTTGGGGTTACAACATATCAATGAGGGACTCTTTAGGTTCTGATCTTGTCAAGTGGCTTGCGCAGCAGCCTGAATGGAAAAGGATGTGGGGAAGAGACCATTTCTTTGTTTTGGGTAGGATTGGTTGGGATTTTCGAAGACAAGCTGATCATGACTCCGACTGGGGTAGCAAGCTTATGACCTTGCCTGAATCTATGAACCTGACAGCGTTGTCAATTGAAACAACCTCATGGAGCAATGAATTTGCAATACCATATCCCACATATTTCCATCCTTCAAGTGACGATGAGGTATTCCAGTGGCAAAACAGAATGCAGAGCCATAGCAGGCGCTACCTGTTTGCCTTCGCAGGTGCCCCGAGACCTAGTGCGAACGATTCTATACGAAAGGAGATTATCCACCAATGTTTAGCTTCAAGGAGGACGTGCAATTTTCTTCGTTGTAATTCTGGGGGCAAAAGCAGATGTGATAACCCAGCTGAAGTGATTAAAGTGTTTCAAGACTCGGTTTTCTGCTTGCAGCCTCCCGGGGACTCCTACACCAGGAGATCGATTTTCGACTCGATTTTGGCTGGTTGCATTCCAGTCTTCTTCCATCCATTCTCTGCTTACGCGCAGTATACATGGCATTTACAGAGGGATTACTGGAGATATTCTGTGTTCATACCAATCGACTTAGTAAAAGATGGGTTTGTCAGCATCAAGCAGGTATTACTTCAAATTTCGGACAACGAAATGCTGGCAATGAGAAAGGAGGTCATAAAGCTGATCCCAAGAGTAATTTATGCAGATCCCAGGTCTAAATTACAGACCCTTGAAGATGCATTCGACATAACATTGAAGGGAGTCCTGCATAGAATAGGAAAAGTGAGAAATAATATTAACAAGGGGAGGGATCCTAGTAATGGTTTTGCAGAAGAGAATCGCTGGAAGATGAAATTATCTGGGATTGGAGTGGAAGAAGAGTGGGATCATTTCATTGATACTTCAATGAGATATTAACAAACAAACAAAGAAAGCTAATTCATATTGGATTGACAATAAAGAAAAAGAAGTTCCTGAGTAGCGAGCCCTGCCAAACATACAGAAAATTACAATTTGCAATTTTCGTACTTCTCTAGTGCTTTAACTATGTGATGGCATTCCTTTGATTAGTTCTACCTAATATATATTTGTGTGATCCTTTTCTTATAATCTTATTAAATGTATTTAGTACTTAGAAGAAGAAGAAGAAGAAGGTCTTCACTTTTCATTAAAATAAAAATAAAAATGAAATGGTACAATGTGTGTTCGGTGTATGAACACTAAATGTTCATTTATAACAAACAATATTATGATTCTATATATTTTTTATTATTGTTATTTACAATCTCAAATAATAATAATTAAAAAAGACGCAAGATGATGCCATTATCGCCTTTTATTTGAACAAAAAAGACAAAGTAAAAAGCTTACTACTTCAGAAACAATGGCGGCACACAATGCGAGTTCTCCATTAAGATATCCATTTTGAAGTTTTGTTACTTCCATTTTGAAGATATCCCATTCTTCGTTAAGATACACTATCAAACTTGAACAAGAGCAAATTTGATAGCTCAGTAAGACAGAACAAAATAAACTCAACATCATAAATGCGAGTTTATGTAAAGAATTAAACTTTGAATATATTTCAAATAATACATGAAAGTATAATTTAGCAGATTTAATAAAATTTATCTAATAATATTAACTTTTTAAAATAATATATTTTCAAATTTTATTTGACGTGAAAATATATTAAAATATAGTTTTATATACTTAGTATTTCATTGTAAAATTTTAAATTGATCTGATATAAAATTTAAAAAATATATTTGATTTTATAAAATTAATCAATAAATATTTTAAGATTAAATTTAATTCTGATTTAATTTAAAAAAATGGATTTAGATATGGGAAGAGAAATGAATGTGGTAATGTTAAGTTTTTTTTTTAATTCAATGGAAAAGCCATAAAAGTTTTTTTTTAATTCAATGGAAAAGCCATAAATGTTTAATATAACAGTTTTTTAGTCATTAATTAGTAAATAATTACAATCTAGGAGATATTTTGAACTATTTATTAATTTATTTATTTTTGAGGACATAAAGTGTTATGCAAATTTAAAAATTATTTTGATTTTGAATATAGACCATAATTTTCAAAAACAAAAATAGAGATAGATTAAAAAAATTACTAAACTGTAGAAGAGTCAGATTAAAATAATTCATAGCGAAAAAGATAAAGATTTAAATAGAAAAATTGAGAGAGACTGTCATTTAAATCTTAATTTCATTTTACCATATCAAAGATCGATGATGTGGTTGATGGAAAATGAGAATTGAAAAGGGAAGGATTCAGGGTTTCCCGAGACAAGTTCTCTCACGGATGTTTGCCAAAAATAATCTTATTCTTTTTTTCAGTTTTTAATTTTATTAAATTCAAATTATCTATTTATCTTTTAAAGTTTTTAATACCTTTTGGGTTATTTTCAGTTATTCCATAAACTTCAGGGATGGAATTAAAATTTATGCATATTTCCCCTTACCTTAACGGACTAAAATTGACGGAAATTGGGACTTCAGGGAAAGTCAAGGGATCTAATTAATACAAATAAAAGTTTCAGGATAAAAATGGAGATACCTTGTAAATCAAAGGTGAGAAAATTAACGCTTAATAGTGAAAAATAAAAAGGAAAAAGAAGATTCTAACATTACGCAAGTCCTTACGTCAGCAAGATTTTAGGTGTCTGATTGGTAGTTGGGACACAAGGAAAGGAAAAGATGCTTTTGACGGCAGCAACCATCACCACCATGGAAATGTGAAGGTCTCAGACGCACTCCCTCACTTTATTTACAGCAGTTTCGTTCGCTACGCCGTTATCGGTATTGATTGCTGTTGAGTTGAGCTCACGCACACACGGGGAGCCCTTCATTGTTGAAAAGCTAATTAGTCAAGGACAGGAGAAAAAGAGATGGCGGCAGCAGTGAAAAGGATCAAGCTGGGATCACAGGGCCTTGAAGTATCAGCACAGGGACTTGGATGTATGGGCATGTCTGCCTTCTATGGCCCTCCAAAACCTGAATCCGACATGATCGCCCTCATCCACCATGCCATCAACACCGGTGTCACTCTCCTCGATACCTCTGATATGTATGGACCCCACACCAACGAAATCCTTCTGGGCAAGGCTTTGAAGGCCGGATCAGGATTGAGGGAGAAAGTTGAACTGGCTACCAAATTTGGTATTAACTTTCAAGACGGCAAGAGGGAGATTCGAGGGGATCCTGCTTATGTGAGAGCTGCTTGTGAGGCCAGCTTGAAACGCCTTCAACTTGACTGCATTGATCTTTATTACCAGCATCGCATTGATACCAAAGTTCCCATTGAAGTCACGGTATTTCTCTTTAATTATTTTTCTATATACATTGAGTTCTAATTAAATATTTAATCGATGGATAAATTTTCATTTTGCTTGTAGATGTTTTTTTATGTTGTTTCGGGGGATATATCCAAAAACCCTTACACTTTGACATGAATCCACTTAAATCATAAGGGTAGTCATGGTACTGATGCTGCCTTGTGTGTTATGTGCGTTGACATTTTCTCTTGTAGTCTGATCGATGCTCACATTGTTACTACTAGGTGTCCCTTTTATATATGCGTGTTCTAGTTTCAAATATCTTGTTGTTGAGCAGTCATGATGCTTTCCTTTGCTAGATGGGGGAACTCAAGAAACTAGTTGAAGAAGGTAAAATAAAGTATATAGGTCTGTCTGAGGCCTCTGCTTCAACAATCAGAAGAGCTCACGCTGTTCATCCGATAACAGCCGTGCAGTTGGAGTGGTCACTGTGGTCAAGAGATGTGGAGGAAGAGATTGTTCCTACCTGCAGGTGAGGCATTGATGAGAAAAACTAATTTCTTTTCGAAATCAAAATAACTAAAGCTTTAAAATGATTATAGGATGCTTGGGTATGCAGAATCTGATCTTATCTTCTAATTTCTCAGAGAACTTGGCATTGGGATTGTTGCGTACAGTCCTCTAGGACGGGGATTCCTTTCATCAGGACCTAAGTTGGTTGAGAGCTTTACAGAGGGTGACTTCCGAAAGGTTGGTACTGCTCTTTGTGAATACAGAGTTTCTGACTGTAATACATCTGCCGTAAATAACTATTTGTGCTAGGATAAAGTTTTTATAGTTTGGAAACGAAGGAATGTGACAAATTATATCTCCCCCTTTGGTGGGTTGCATATTGGATAACCTACAGGCCTCAGAAAACTCTGCATCTTCCATTTTATGGAGTGGTTTGGAGTCAAAACTCTGTTAAAAAAAAAACACTTTCGTAGAGTGAGAGTTCCTGCTTTGAGATCATGATATTTTAGCTAGCATTTCCTTCATAGTTGCTTTATTCAAACAAATATGTTTTCCACCTTGGATTGATTCAAGATTCTGATTCAAATAGCTCCTGGATAGCTTATAAATCGCAACCTTAAGCTACACACACCCCAATACCCACCCAAAGCCTGTTTTCCCATTTCCTAACCTGTCAATTCTGTTAGAACTTATAAACCATAGTATTTAGGTTCAATCAAATAAAACAGTAAGTCAAGGGCTTTAGTTTGTCCCATGTCCAAACAAAGAATTCTGCATGTTTAATGTTCTTGCTTGAATCTTTTGATTTCTCAGTCATGCACTAAACAAAGGACTAGAGAAACACAAGCTCATGGGTAGAATACCTCCTTTTTCCAATGGTCTGAATTCAGTGCTTTTGGCTCCTAAAAGTCTGTTCACTCATTTTATATTAAGGCAATTTGGCATGTTTGCAACCATAGAACCTGCATAGTATACAACATCATGATGATTAGTTTGGTTTGTTAGAGAAAATATGTTTTTTGCTTGTGATATTTTGCCGTGTTGAGGAAAAGTTGTTCCTGCTATCTTACACTGAGCAAGTAGGACATGCTACAGGTACTTATGGAATGCCTTGCATAAACCGTACATCAATGCTAATTTCCTTTTTGATGAGTTGTTTCAAGCTTAGCTTCTGAAATTATTGTTTCAACTGCCTCAGCATCTGCCTAGGTTCCAGCCTGAAAATCTAGACCATAACAAACAACTATTTGAGCGGGTTAATGAAATTGCCGCAAGGAAACAGTGCACCCCATCACAACTAGCATTGGCCTGGGTACACCACCAGGGTGATGATGTATGTCCAATTCCGGGAACTACCAAGATCGAAAACTTCGACCAGAACGTTGGGGCTCTGTCTGTCAAACTAACACCAGAAGAAATGGCTGAACTCGAATCAATAGCCTCTGCAGGTGCTGTAAAGGGTGACAGATATCAGGGTTCCATGTTTACATACAAGGATTCAGATACTCCCCCTCTTTCATCATGGAAAGCTACATGAAGGCATGATGCCATGTCCGTTATCTCGCTGCTGCTTGTGGATTTCAGATGCCTTTGAAGTGCTCTAAAATTGTGGAAGTTTTGTACTACTCCATCTAAAATGAATAAACGTTTCCGTCATCTGATATTATCGTTACCGGATTCCTGCTTTGCTACAAGAAGATGGATTTTCCTAGTTTCTCTTTTGATATGTAATTATGGAGGGCAAGTAGAGCCTCTATGCGCGTGCAATCTGTGATCATGAATTTATCGAAGGATGAATGCATATTATTATAATTATAACTATAACAAAAACTGAAAAATCTGAAGGGGGGCTATGAGGTGACCGCTTGTCCTTTTTTTTTAAAAAAAAAAACTTCATGTTTTTCCAGTTGTATCTTTTTATTGTCTAATTATATGAAACTATGTTCTAAAAAAAAATCTTACTCTAAATTTTCTATAATTTTTATATTAGCTTTTATATTTTATATTTTTTAAGTAATGAAGTTAGAGAAAATAAAAAAAATTGTTGGAAAAACTGTCAAAGAAAGAAAAGAAAGAAAATGATTAGTTATCATGTTATTGATAATAAAAAATTATAAAAGTTGATATTAATAAGTTTTATTTGATAAAAAAAGTTTGATGATAGTGAAATTTTTTATAAATATATTTAAGAAAATGTTAAGTTATGTTTTTTTTTTGTTTGTTTTTTTTTTGTGATTTTAGAACATTTAAAGGTTAGTAGGTGATCTAAAAAGGCTTTTATGGTATTTTGAGGTGAGAAGAGGTTGAAAAATAAAAATCTCTATCTTATAATTTTTTTAAGATTTTGAGTTGGATATAATAGGTATTTATTTATTTAAAAAAAAACAAATAGAGAATAAACAATATAATAAAAAAATAAAAATAGAAAAGCAGCTCTAATGGAGGTTTTTCTTCAAGGCCTTAATATGCCGAGCGACTCAAACTTGCATGTATGATCTAATTTTTTAAATAAAATAAAAAAGATTTTCTTCAATTTTGGGTTTTTGATTTTTCTTCTTCTTACTTTTTTTTTTTTTTTTTAGAAATGGTGCATGTTTGTCCTCTTATCTTTAGATTTATCAATTTTAGTCTTTATATTTTTTATTGTTTATTTTAATCTTTTGTTTTATTATAAAAATTTTAAATGTTTTTTTATTTAGTCCTTGAATTAACATTTTTTATATATTGTTTTTTCTCATTCAATCTGTATTTATTTATGTTTCTATTATCTTTTATTAATTTTAATAAAAAACATTAATAAATACGAAGAATTAAATATCTCATTTTATAATATTAAATATATTAATTTACATCCATTTCTTAATTTTCAATTTCTTTTTTTATTATTGTTAATGATTTTTTTATTTATATAAATAATTGTTATTTTATTTGATTAGATATTTGCATTCAATTTTTTATTAATACTTTAATTTTTTTTTTAAATAACTTATTTATTTAATTTTTTTTAAAATTACAACCCCTCAGCAACACGCTAATCACATAACTAGTATATATGAAAAGTTTGTGATTGTAAAGTCCTGTACATATCCGTAAAGTAGTTATCTTGTTTTTTTTCTTTAAATTCTATTTTGTAAATACTTTTAACATAAAAATAATCTTAGCTAGCGTTTTATTTTAATTTTTAAAAATTTTAAGATTTATCATGAAAAAAAAGAGATTGAAGAAACTAATTACAGCCTTTTCGCCACCATCAAGACATAATTTTCTAATACATGTAAATGATTCACAAGTCATTAATAAAAGTAATAACCGAATCATACGTGTAGAAATCTCAATCCATAGATATGTATTTTGTAAAGATTCATCATGTTCTTATTTTATCATCGTAATTTTTTAAATTGCAATGATTGGATGATTATAAACTATAATCTTTATAAAATCACAAATTATATTGTGTATTGCATAAGAAAAAAAAGTTATGTGGTGACTCCATGATTAAGAAATGAAAAAAATGAGCTAATATTATCAAGATTGGCCTTTTTCGACCTGTAGGTACCTAATTACATGAATGTTTTTGTAGAGAGTTTAGAAAATATTTTTCAATGAAACAGAGAACAAAAAAAATATCAATTTAGGGCCTTCCTGTAAAGCAAAGAAATTAAAATACAGACTATAGCAATTTCTAAAAACTACAGGAATTAAAATGAAAATTATTGAATAACTATAGGATATCAGGAAAATTTGTTGTTCCAAACATGCCCTTATAACAAAAATTAAAATAAAATAAAACAGTGAAGTCGCTAACATCCTCAAACTTCGAAGCATAGTTTTAAAACCCGGCTCGGTCCAGCGGGTTGACTCGGGACCCGGCCGACACAGGGCTAGAACCGGGCTGGGTTGATGAAAAAATAAGGTAAGCCATGACCCGGCGGGTTGACCCGGAAACCCAGATGATCCGGCAAAACCCGGTTGCAACCCGTTGACTTTTATATTTTTTTTACTAAAACAATGTCATTTTAATTTTTTTTTAAAATAGAAATTAACCCGGCCGACCCGGTCAAAACTCGTTGACCCGGTCAAAACTCGGACCTCGGGCCTTGGACCGGGCCGGCCACCGAGCCGAGTTTAAAAACTATGCTTGGAAGGCATAGTTCAACCAAACTTCAAAGCAAAGCACAGCTCCATACACACACACACGAGTCATCCTGTGGGTAGTGATCTCGAGAGAGACATGGTAAAAGACCTCCTTTATATAGCTCTCCACGACGACAATGGTGGAGTTTCAGAGTTCTCATGTATAGAAATGCTGCTTCCATATCTATCACCCTTTACAGAATCTGCAGAAGCAATGGATTCTAGCTCAGACATGCATCTCTTCAGGTGTGCCTAAGCTAGAATATCTAAAAAACAGTTTACAAATCTAGAAAGATATGGTGGAGTTTCAGAGTTTTTTATGATTTTGTCTAAAAACTTTATTAACCTTTATATGGGACCAAATTTACTCCAAATATCTTACTGTTCTTCCTTCTAATTTATAATGTAGACTTTCCTAACAATAGAATGACATAAGACGTGACATGGTGCGAGGCCAATGTAAGGATATACTTCAGCAATTGGATTAAAAGCCTCGGCTTACCTTAACTCTTTCATGTTTTTAATTTAGAATCAAATTAATAAATTTTATATGATTATTAATTTTAAAATTTATATAATTAATTGAGATATATATAAAATTATTCGAATATCTAAGTTATTAAAAATTACAACCCCGGCCTACAGAGGGGGCATTTTTCTATATTGAGAGGAGCTGAGTCCATAAGAAGTGAATTATATCCAAGTCCGCCATGATTATGATATTGAACCCACAGTTTTAGGTGTCGTCTTCTCTGTCATTAGTTCATAATCAGATATACTTTTTTTTTTTTTTAGTGTTTAAACGAGTCAAGTAATAGCTGATGTTGTTGATGCGTGCCTTTCCTAGTATCAATTTATTATAACTAAATAATAGTTTGTTATAAATAAATATATTATATAGATGATATAATAAAATATATTTATAAACTAGTAAAATAAAACA
The DNA here is from genome assembly GCF_000495115.2 of Populus euphratica. Lineage (NCBI taxonomy): Eukaryota > Viridiplantae > Streptophyta > Magnoliopsida > Malpighiales > Salicaceae > Populus > Populus euphratica. The sequence continues at coordinate 391,808 of NW_011500051.1, forward strand.
ATATTAAATAGAAAATTTGGGTATACAAAATCAGAATAATAACTTAAAATTACCTTGATGTTGATTTTTTATTTGATTATATTTATAAATTAAGTTAAAATAATCATAATTTTTTATTTGGTTATTGAATTATATTTAAATTTTTACAAAAAATTTTAATATTATATATATATATTTAGCATCACTGTATGGATATTAACTTTTTAAATATAAAAATTTTCACCAGTGCTAAGGATATTTTTTTTGTGTGTGTTTAAATAAGTTTAGTCGCGATTGATTTCGCTTTTATGAGTATAAACTTTTGTAATTTATTAAACTTTTAAATGAATCAAACCTTTTTGTCTTTGAGGTGCCTTTTTTAAATTATTTGAAAACAAGAAGAATGTTTGATTTACAAACTAGGTTAAAAATATTTTTTATTTTATAATAAAATAAAAATTTAACTAAAATTGAATCAAGTGTTATGACATTCACTTCAATTTGAACTCCATGCTACAATATCCACTTTAATCACATGACTTACACTTGATATTAATTATGATATTTAAGATATTTTTAAATTTATCAAAATAATTCTTTCAGTAATTCTATTAACAAATAATAATATATCATTTTACTAATACAATTATCAACAAGATAATTTTTAATTTTTTAATTATTTTTATTTTGTCATAATTCTTTAAATCATTACCAACATAGAATATTTTGTAAGTATTGTTTGATGGATTTTTTCATTATTATTGTTATTGTTATGGTTATTGATCTCTTATAAAAAAAATATTTTATTAATAATTTTTGATGATTTTCAGTTAGTGTATTTATTGCAGGTAGAAAGAAGAAAGCTCCTCCAAAGCCTCATTTCTTCGTACTTTACAGAGAAGGTTGGAAAAAGACCCAAAAATTTTATGGCTTGTAATGGCTTTTAACAAGCAAAGCCTTTCGACTATTTTGTTCAAATTTAAGATCTGGGAAACGAGATTAATTATTGGTGAATCTAGTTGAGGACCGATGGATTTTAACAATTTCAGTATTTAGTTTTATTTTTAAAAAATTAAATCAATTAAATGAAACTATTTTTCAAAAAATAAAATAAAAAATCTTTTTAATCATTAAACCAACCGTTAAGATTATCAATATATCTTTAGACTTAAAAACTAAAACAATTAAATGAAATTATACGAGGGGGTTTTCATTGTTCACTCTTTCAATATTTATCGAGACATAAATTATTATTGATTAAAATATAATAAAGTGATTGTCTTTACCATAAAAACTTGATAGGTATGTACTTGGGATGAGTTTGTCTTTTTTATAAAATTTATTTAATAGTAAAAAAATAATTGAAAATAAAATAATTTGATCAAATTTTTTGAGATTTAGCATCAAGAAATGACATAACTAATAAATACATGGCATTGGAATCAAGAAATGAGATAACCATTAGATCTAGAACATTACCACCAAATTTAAGTTTTCTTTTAAATATTTTTTTAAAATTTAAAAAATTATTATTATTGATCCATGGAGTGTTTTCAATACACTGAAACAAAAAAATAAAACAATTATATATTAATAAAAAAATAAAACTAGACATTTAATTACTCTTACCCAACTATTCTAGAAGATGCAATCTTGCCTTTCCTTCTAAAATACATAAATCATGCCGTTGTGAAAAATGTCATCTCACTCATTCTTCAGAGAACCGCTTCACGGGGTGGCGGTCGGTGAAGTTCGTCCTGGAGAAAAGAGACAGAAATTGTAGGCTTGATCAATACTTGACGCCTCTTCCACGACGAAATCAAGAACACCAATTAATTTGATGTGCTCTTCCACGCCTCTTCCCTCAGCCTTCCTTGCACTTCACGTGCCTTTTAAATAAAAACAATTTCTCGTTTGCATAATTATTATATAAATTATCACATCAAGCTGGTACCAGACACAATTATATTCTTCATCAATGAATAATCCACCAAGAATCACCGGTTCTTCAGGAATCCTGCAATCTCAACCTCCAAGTGATTCCATCTCTGTTGAAAAAGTAGAGCACCTGGTCCAAAATCTGATCAAAAGCCAGTACAGGAGGCGAAAATGGATGCACCTCTGCAATCCTAAACTAGTTCTAGACCTGAATAGAGAACCATGGAGAAACCACTTGATCAAGTCCCTGGAATCAACCCCAGTTCATGTTTTTACAATCTCACTGCTTCTCCTTGACGTCATCTTAACTATCCTTGAACTTTCATCTTCTTTTCTATCATGCACCCCGGAAGAAGACCATTATAACAAAAAAAAAGTTTGGTACCATCTGGCAGGGATTTGTATACTGAGCCTCCTTTCTGCCAAGTCAGTTGCTCTAGTTGTGGGGTCTGGCAGCTCCTTCTTCAAGCGGCCAGGTTATGTTGTCGATGGTGCAGTTGTTATCGGAGCATTATTCTTGGAAACGTTTTTGGGGACGAAGGGTGGAGGATTGCTTGTAATCGTGAGTTTATGGCGAGTTGTGAGGCTGGTGGAGAGCGCGTTTGAGTTGAGTGATGAAGCCATTGAAGCACAGATTGAAGGAATAGTAAGCCAGTTTGAAGCACTTAGAAATGAGAATTCAAGGCTGTTGCAGACAATCGCAGAGAAAGATAGTATGATAGAGAAGCTCCAAGAGATAATAGAGAAGCTAGAAAAAGAAATGAATCAGTATAGATCGACACGCTTGTGTTTTGACCACTGATCAATTAATATATCCCATCTTCTTTAAAGAAAATATAAATTCCCAGACCTATCTTTATGTGGATAATTAATTTGTTGTACTCTTTCTAATGAATGCTTCTTTGCATATGATATTATTGCGTTTTATCTCTGTACATTATTTTTGGTGTCGATTCAATACCTGTTCCGTTTTTGTCCTCTGTATGTTCACTTCTAAACTAGCTGCTGCTGCTATCATTATTATGATTATTGCCGCCGCCGCCGCCATTGTTTCTTCCCACTCCGACCAATTCCATTAAAGGCTTATTCAGCTAAGATATCTTGAGTCTGTTGAGCCATCACTTACCAATTATTTATTTTAAAGAAGGTAAAGATTTGATGCTGCAAGTCTCAACTCAAGAAACCTCCTTATAGATCATAAATAACTTGTATTTGAGCTAATGTAATCTAATTCTTTACTCGTTAACCATTTAATTTCTTTTCAGCTCTAATGATTCACTGTTCTTCGTTTTCATCAATGTCCGGATCCATACAACTGATCTTCCCACATAATATTTTATTGGTCGCTCCTTGTTTTCTGAACTCTCCGCAAAGTCTCTCCCTTCCCAAACCAATTGTTTCCTCAAGTCCACCTTCCTCCCATCGAGTGCTCCTTCTGAGATGGATATAAGTCCCTCTCTGACTTGTAAAAAGCCCAGAAACAAGAGTCATATCTTGTTCAGCTCCAAAATTTGTTCGAACGTCAAATATAAACTATATATATATATATATAGTAATTAGTAGTTTTAATTTCTTGTTAGAATGGATAAATCAAGCCTTTTGATTGTGTTCTTCAATATATATGTGTGTATTATTTTTATTGTTATTTATGCTATTATAGTTACTGAACTGGTTGTTTGATTAATTTAGTTTATTGTCCGAATAAACTAAGATTTCTTTATAACATATACTAAAAGTGAAGGAGTTCTCTTAATATTTACTTACTTACATACATATTATTATATTATTACGGATGAAACAGTATAATAATGGAATTATTTTTAACAAAAAACCTTGTTAAGTATGCAATTGAGAATAGAATTATTTTTTTCATAAGATATATTTGATATTGAAAGGATAATTAGACATAAACTGATTCATTCGATATTTTTTGAGCTATATTATAGATGCTGATTTACCCTTCAAATAACAAAATTTTAATTTTTGAATTGGATTTTTTTTAAATAAACAATTAAGATACAACTATACTCGTGAGGGGAAAAAATATGCATGTATGGAGAGGCTTTACTATCTTTTTTTAATTAAAATATTTCAAATATAAAATTATTCTTGAATTTTAATAAAAAAACAGAATCAAATATAAAAATATTTTAATCATTTACAAAACCCAATCACTTAAATTTAACATGATTGTTAAATTAAGATATTGTGATTTAAGATAGTCATCAAATTCAAAAATTTAAGTCTAGCCACAATGCTAAACCGAAAACGAGAAGGTTTGATAAGCTAGATCTCTATACCTAAGTCTTAGATTTTGTGTTGATTTAGCATGTTTATTATATAGATATATTTAGACTTAACTATTACCCAATTCACTGTATTATGAATCTAACATTTTTAATTATTATTACAATAATCATTAATAATAATAATTTATATTGTTTATTAATTGGTCCGACAACAACACGCAGGCCATACATCTAGTTAAATTACTAAAAGAAAATGCCACGTACTCACTCAGTCAATATTTACACATGATAACAATATAATAGAATAACTGTATACGGTCATTCATAAACATAGGGGTACGTGTCTTCAAGATATAAACTGTAAAATAATTTTTATTTATTATAATAGAATAACTTATCTTATTATTTTGTAAGATAGGTTACAAAATCTTGTAATTATAATAATATCTGTTTATTTGATAAAAAATAATATTTAAAATTTTAAAAATTTATTTATTTTTTAAAAATTGATTAATAAAAAATACTTTTCAATAAAAAAAACTTAGTTTGATTTTTTTTTAAAATATTTTTTTTTTACTTTGAATGAAAAATATTTTCCAAAAGTTATGAAAATATTTTGTTATTTGATTATATCAAATTCAATTATTAAATTTTTTATTGTTATATATTTTATTTTAAATTTTTTTTTTTTACAATTTCATCCTTTAAAATTTTAATTTTATTTTTATATAAATTTAGATTTTAATTTTTTATTTATTTTTTATCATTTTTTTAATTAATTGTTTTATCTATTATGGTAAATATTTTTTTATTATTTATTTTTATTTAAAATAATTTATGAAATTATAATTTTTTAATCTTACTATCTTTCAATTTTTTTTATTTGTCTTTGATTTTTTATTTTAATTATTATTTATTTTATTTAAAATAATTTACGAAATTGATTTTTTTAATTTAATTTTCTAATGTTTTTATTTATAAGATTTTGTTAGTATATTTTTAATAAATTTAAAAAATTAAATATTATATAGTTAAATAATAAAAAGTATTTTCAAACTTATTTTTTATAATATTATTAAATATAAAAAAATAATTTATATTTCTAAATCCCACATAAAAAAAATAGTTATTTTCAAGTGGAAAAACAAACGGGCCTAAATTAAAACCAATGAAGCATGGCGGGACGAGATAAACTAAACAAATGGAAAAAAGCTTGTTCTTCCTGGTCATGGCTGCTTACCCTAGAAGATTTTATTTCGATTAGGGTAAGCAGCAGCCAGAAGCAGAAGCGGGAAGAATGTTGAAGGGAACGGTAGAGCTTCAGCCGATTGGTGGGGAAGCGCAGAAGATTCCTCCCCAATCGCCTTTCTCCTTTTCAATTCCATTTCCACCCTTATCAATATCATCCCCGCCTCAGCTTCAGCCTTAGGTACTGACTGTATGCACCGCACATGCATTCATCTCTCTTAATTTCTTCTCTGGTTGTCTAATTATTTTGTCATTCTGAATCTCAGACCTCGTTGAAAATGAAAATGGAAGAATGATGTCTCCAAGGAGACGGAAAGAAATCCAAACTACACCGCCGTCTTCTGATTGGGTATCTGGTCCTGTTTGTTCCTCTGAACTTTCTGCTCAACGCCACATCATCAACTCTCATTTAGGTATGAAACTTTTTTTTTTAATTAAGGTCCTTTATAACTAGGTTTGATCAATTAAACGAAATTCGAGTTTTATTCACCAGATATTGTCATTCCTTTAAGTGGTTACGACTCTTCTATTATTTATTGGTGTATCTAGATGCATGCCTAAGTATAGAGTGGTGAAAAAGAGTTGGGAACAGGAACTGCACAGGAGGATGCGGCATTTGGTTTTGAGCTTTCAGAGCGATACTCCATGAATGATGATGATTGGAAAATTTTCATTATTTGAAAATAGTATATTTACCAAAGTCCACCCAAAACCCAAGTACATGCGAATTTCCATCCTTTCATCCTTCTTTTTGTGTATTGTTCTTCCTAGATAAAAGAAAAGACCTAGAAAGTTTTTATTTTGTTCTCTCTTTGTGACACATAAAAGCACTGTACTGTTTACTAATAGTGCTTGAATGAATCCCAAAGATAAAGCCTGCATGGCTTACTAATTGTTTAAAAATTTTCCTTGCAGAGAATTTCGTCTCTTCTCAACATTTTGCTCCCTCTCTTTCTCTCTTTCTGAATTGTTCTTACTGTGTGCGTAAGAGAATCTCTCCCCTCCCCTCACTTTTAATTCTTCTCGTGTAATTTAGCAACATTTGTTTGCTTCTTTTTTCTTTTCTATGATTTTTTATGGTGGGGTTTTAATCCATATTTCTGAGGCTAATACTCTTCGGCTAATCTATCATGGCATGGCATGGATGCTAAACAGACCGTTGAAATTGTCAAATTTACTAGTTATTTCTTAATAATTAACTTGGATTGGATGTTCTGCTGCAAGCTGCTATTGTTTGTGTGAGTTTGGTCTTTTTCTTTTTCAACGTTTCATGAATATGGATTAAAAATATTATATTATATAATTACCAAGGCTAATGATTTTTATTGACTTTGGACTTGATTTTCTTTTTTATTTGTAGCAGATGTTATATATATATATATATATAGCACACATGTCCTACTACCAGTGGTTGGGGATATGAATTACATGGCGGAAGAGGCAGAAATGGTCAATTTCGTCGATGAAATTGATGGAGGAGCCACTGCTGGTGTGGAAGATGTTGAAGCCAATGAATACGACTTGGTATTCTTCTTGACTTATTTTTTGGTAGTTTTGGTGTATGTTTTTTTTTCTTATGGATGAGTATTTTATTTCAGGTAGAATTTACAAGATTAATTAATCTGGAATTCTTGGTAAAAAATGAGCAGCTTACCAGGGCTATGGATACATCTTCTGGGCAGGCCAGGAATGGGCAAGACATACAGGGTATTCCCTGAGAAAGATTGAATATAACCAGGGAAAAGTACATATTGACCAGGCTTGAGCACTACAAGAATTATGAGAACATTCCATTATCTGGCGAAGCTGTCGATAAGGTACTTTAATACTCTTAATATTATTTGTTATTAACTTGTTTTCCGGGTTTCATAATTCTTTGTGATTATTGTACTTGGTTGTTTTAGGAGTGCAAACAAATGGAGAAGGGAGGCTACTACTATGAATTCTTCCATAATACTAGATCGGTTAAGCCCACTATACTTCATTTTCAGGTTTGTGGATTTTGCAACTTCTGTATGTGAATAGCAGATTCTTCTATGTACTTGTCTATGTAAAAACCTGGTCGTTTGTGTTTGTGTTTGAGCTGTCTTGACATCCTTCTGAAATAGGGA
>NW_011500051.1:399369-456547 GCF_000495115.2 Populus euphratica
ATCCTACTGAAATAGGGAAAGAGAAAAGAAACTTGCCCTGATTAAATGTTGATAGCTATCTTTTTAGTTTTAGGACTTGTGATTAAATATCTATCCTTTTCCTATAGTTCTGACATCTCAAGGTTAAACCTAGCATGGTAATTTCATGAAGCTGATTTCTTGTAATCTTCGCAAAATTACAGCATTGTGATTAAATATCTAAATTTACGTTCATTAGGAGGTGATTTATTAGAGTGCAAGAATATATGTTGCGACAATGTCAATTTTAAACCACTAGGCAGGTAGAGAAATTGGATAGGGACAGCTATAGTTCCGAGTACTTCCACCAGCAACAATGATTAAAGAAAAACTTCATTATGAGTAAATAAGAGTGGTCACTCAAATTAATATTTCATCCTGAAAGCCAAATGCTTAAATCTCATTAACTCTTTGTACAAGCACTTAGTCATGTCAAGAAAGAACCAAGACACACTTCTCTCTTCTCTCTTATAATAGCCAAAAAAAAGAAAAGAACTACAGTTATTGAATACATCATAAAAGAGTACCAATCAAAATTCTTTTAATTTTTTTTTCTCCATCCTTTGCTGCCTTGATATGTAGTGCAGAATCCACCATGTATTCAAACTAAAACAGCTTCATAAAAAAAAACATGGTTGGTTTCCCTTAAAATCTTGGCAACAAGAAGACGTAGACAATGATTCTTGGGTCTCCTTTATACAAGACACTCTAATGAATTTCAACAAATAAACCATTCGTCAGATTTTGTTGAATTCAAGATCTAATATAAATATATGTGTAAATTATTATAGCCAAACTAACAAAAGAAGCAATGAATTGCCAAGTTTATGAGACAAGCCATGAAACTACCAAGTATAATTGTTAGAGCGTTGACCTTGACCATGCAAAAGTCTTAATCCTAGGGCACTGGTTATGCAATGCAGGTCACTGAGCAATTCTGATTAAGCTGCCAGCATCTAGGTTTTTGTGCTTGCAAAATTGACAAAACCTTACCATTTCAACTGTTCAACCAATTAACTTCAAAACATGGCCTAGCCAAGTGTCCAAGTCATCAGATTTTTGGTTCAAAAGTACTTGGCCTTATCCTATTTCCATTGTTTTTTAAGCATTGTTTTCTGGCAAGGACACCGGGTATTGTGTGTTCTGTTATGTGTCAGAGAAGTATTGCAGAATAGGAAAGTAGGATGGTCAATAGACATGCATTTTAGGATAGATAAATAACAAAAGAAGCTATTATTTGGATGGAGTATCAATGAAGATTGTATAGCTTTTTGAAGTTTCTTTGAAGTTTTATGGGATGGTAGACCATATAGCTCTCTCTCTCTCTGTCCTTTACTAGTTCAGTAAAACAAATCTTAACGCATTGTCTTCCCCGTGTAATGTATGGAGCATTATGGATGGGTCCTCCTAGATTTGGTTGTTTCCATAGTTTATGCTCCTAAAGCAACAAATTGGCTTTCGATGACTACACAGTAAGAGATTTGCTGTGTGGACAGATACGGGTCAAACATCTTTTATATTTTTGGTGATCAAGAATTTATCCTTTTATGCATGAAAACAAGAATGCTAAAAACAGACATGTTCAACAAAATGTGGTGCTTCCTTGGTCCTTAATTGGTTTTTGCTAGTTCACACATGATTGGATCTTTGCTAGAAAGCTAACATAATCATCGATTTATGAGGTTTGTTCATGCTAATTATTGAACATTTGAAATTCTCTGTTCCCATTATTTTTCATGGTTTATAGGTTTAGCAATCTACTTCCCATCTAGTACTGTCTTTTCCAGAGAGTAAAATCAAAATGAATTAATCTAGATATATTTGAGTGAATATTCCTGGACAGTATAGCTGATTTTTCATGCTTGCAAGATGTGCTAAATTTTAAGCTAGAGTCAATGATTTCAATATTGATTCATCGGTAATAGTTTTTACAGCTGTGATATGTTAGCACTAAAATGTAATGGAATGAAATGATGACCTTCAACTAATCATGTGTTCTGTGACTTCAATTAAACAAACAAAACTAACTTTAAACAAACATATTGATCTAGGATTTCAGATGGTTCTGTAAGTATGATTTTTAAGTGGCTTTAATATCCCACGGGGATAGTAAGTGACAAATTTCATGGAGGGTTACAGGTTCAACTTTTACTTCTGTTATTCTATCTTCCCTATTCTGTAATTTGGATATCTAAGTGGAATGTGCAGATTGGTTCTGTTCCAACACCAATTCTGATAGTGATGTCAAAGGAGCATGGGGTTCTGGTCCAAAACCACTTCTGGATAGCATTTGCTTGAGTTTAAACAATTGAATTTTTCTTTTCCTTTGTGGTACAAATATTTTATAGGAAGAGTTTATCCTGGTTTTTAGAATTGAATTTGGCAAGTGCTATTGTCAGATCCAAAAATCTGTCTGCACAGTATTTATTGGAAACATGATGAAATTGCGCTTCAGCTTTACAATAATATCTACACTCTACTTAAGAAAAGTTTTATTTCAAACAAGGTCAACTCTCTTTTGTTGGCTCGTGGTAATCTTCTCCTGTTTACTGCTCTGCAAGTCAATAATTGTTTTGTTTGAAGAATCATGTGAATTACTAGATAAGAAAAATGCAAGCATCAAGAAAACGGTGCTGTATTATGTGCAATTACATGAAACATGTGTGCATAAACTGAATTTCTTCTCTTCAGGAACAAGGATGCACTTGACGTGTTGAAGTGGTTGCACGAAATTTATGATGGCATGACAGAGGAAATCCTCATCATGTCATGAGAATGAGAATTGCATTCAGAATAGCATGTAGAGGGCATTAACTGGGATCGACCTTCTCTCTCAGAACTTTGGGTTACAATTACCTGCATTTGAGTCCTTTGTTTGGCCTCGCTTTTCCGGCACCTTGCACAAGATAATCAAAGTTGGTTCAAGGGAATGCCAAATTTGTTGTGGTGCGTAAATGGAGAATACAGAGGTGAAGTGACACGAGAATGTCCTAAAATGGTTGTCATACTGATGTTGGGCTATGTGAGTTCGAGTTGGCAATGCAAATGAGTGCAATGCAATTCTTTAATGGTGCTTAATATCAGCTCATGAGGTAACTTTCATCCTGAATTTACATGTTTTTACTGCATGGAAAAATAAGCTTATTTACATGGTTTTCAAGTTCATCATGTGATTTTTTTTAAAATTATCTAAATAAACTATGATACTATAATATGATTATCACAAAGTAAGAGATCACTCGCTCGCCAAAAAATGTTTTTGCTCATCATTTTAAGATACAAAATCAAAAGAAACATACAAATATTTCATCATCTTAAAAATAAAGATTAAATCACCACTTTAAAGATACAAAATTAATAAATCTATTATTCACAAGGAAGATATATAATAGATACATGGATTGCTAAAAGGCTAAATTAACTTTCAACTTTCCCCCAAATCTATATAAACATTAAAATGATACATATACATACATACATACATAGATACATACATATATATATATATATATTAACTATTTTATTTTTTATTGATTAAAAAATAATAATAGATAATAAATACCTAAATTTTTTACCAAATAACAAATAAAAAAAATATATATAAAAAAATCCAACCCATCGAAATCCCTAATTATAAATTGATTCTGTTTTTGGTGATTAGGAAAGCGGCAAAGCCCAAACCAAAAAAAGACTCGTCCGAGGATTCAAGGGCAGACTACCGTGGGACAGTCCATAAAACCAGCCTGTAAGCAGTTCATTCCAGCATTAGCTAGGCTGCTGAGCAGTGGGCAGCATGTGTGATCTATTTTCAAAGCCGGCTATCCTTGCTTTTAATTCAAAATAAAATAATTTATCATGAGATCTGTTATCTTCTTGGGGAAAAAAACAAAAAAATTTTTCTTAAATGCAAAGCTGTCAAGTAATGCTTCTTGTCTATCTCTAAAAATAACACAGCACAATAATTAAAACAAAATATAATACTAAATAAATTAAAGCATGCCTTGTCTAGGGTTGGATAACTGGCAAATGGAAATGCGCTGTGCTTTGTTTATTATTGTTTCATCGTAGGATGAAACACTAACGATGTACAATTCTTATAGTTTTTTTTTTAAATTTTAACATAAATAACTGACCAAAATTTAATTAACCTCATTTTTCAAGATAACACTTTGATAGAAGACCAAACAAAAGTAAACATTTGGAATGCGGTGTGTTTCTAAAAAATTTAATTTTTTTATAAAAAATAAATTTTTTATATATTTTAAATTATTTGAATACATTGATTTTAAAAATAATTTTTTAAAAATAAAAAACAATTATTTAAAAAATAATTATAACCACTCTAACTAAGGTTAGTGCACAGGAGCCAACGTATTTATACTCTTGCTGTCTTAAATATTAGCTTAACTCATCTGAAATGCCCTCGTTATGCAGTTCTATCGAACATTTGCTTAGAAAATAAAAACAAATTAAATCCAAAAAAAATAAAATTATCTAGTATTCCTCTCATACAAATCACAAAGAAGGTGGTTTTTAATTTTTATTTTTATTTTTTTGGACCACATATAAGTTTTGTTTTCCTTCTTTGATATAGATATGACCTTGACAAGATTATCAATTATTCCTCTCACAAAAATCAGATACTTTTTTTTTTTTAATTGACGTGGGGTGTTCGGACTAGTTTACGTGTATCATGACTAATCCCTATGATCCATTGAACATCCTGCAAGTCCAGTGAACAGATAAGGCACCGCAGGGGTGACAGGCATGCATGATGAAATTCGAACCCAAATACAAAGAAAAAAGACAAGCTTTTCTTACCACTAGGCCAGAACCTCACTATTTTCTTTACGTGATAATCAGATACTTGATCAGTCTAGTTAAGATCAAGTTACTAGAGATGATAAAGAGTGGGGTAGCTTTAAAAAAGAAGAAGGGAATCTCCCTGTATAACAAGCAACGCACCTTTCTTTACGTGAGTGTTTAGTTTTTGTGTTATAATATTTTTTTAAATTATTTTTTACTCGAAGAAAATAGATTGATGCTTTTTATTTACTTTTGTATAATTTTTATATATTTATATCAAAAATAAATTATAAAAAAATATTATATTAATTTATTTTTAATTTAAAAAAAAAACATTTTGGAATACTCCACTTCACCCGAACGATAAACACAGGTAGGCCAAGAGAAATGCTTTTTTTTTACTTTCTGACATTACACAATGTACTTGTTGATGTAATAATGAAATTAGGAGAGCGAGCATCATAAGATAAGTGTACACGTGGCTAAGGGGGACACTGCAGGGCTACAATGTTGTTACAGTAGCCGTTTTGCTTTTGTGATTTGAAAGTTTTTTAAAAAAATTAATTTTTTTATTTTTTAAAATATTTTAATATACTAATATTAAAATTAATTTTTAAAAAATAAAAAAATATTTTCAATATATTTTCGTATGAAAAACAATCGTCTAATCACTTGTTATGGACGGTGTATCTTGTGGGGTTACAGCCTTGAAGACGTGATGGGTGGATGATGATAATGACTTTGGAAATTCTCCAGATGAAGCCCTATCTCTCGAAGGCAAAGCATGCCTCCGAATGTATGATGATGATGGGCTTGTGTTTTTTTATTTTTTTATTTTTTTATTATATGATGCATCGAGCCATGGGTGACATAAATTAGATATACAATTTTAAATTGGAAGCAAGGTGGCCTACAACCATATGCAATGATTCCATTGCCCCATCGTCCCCGTTGTGATTGAAGCTCGTAGCCCACCATGAAGGGAAAAATCAGGTTGTCCACGTGTCGTTCAAATCCGAGATCTTCAATTATAAGTGTATTTGGTAGTGTAGTATTTATTATTTTTTAAATAATTTTTTTTATCAAAATATATATTAATAATTTTTTTTAAAAAAAAATTATTTTTAATATTAGCCCATCAAAATAATCTAAAATATATAAATTATATTAAATTTTAATTAAAAAATAATTTTTTTAAATATACAGATTGAATCGTATTTCTAAACAGTTTCAGTATGAAGCCGTGAAATTAAACAAAACAAAAAAACTAACAAAAGGGTTCCTCTTTATATTGTTTTGCTTTTCACATTTTTTGAGTTCCATTCTCAAGCATCTCTCGAGAAGTATATTTATTCGGTAACGGTGTGTTATGCCATCCTTTGAAAGCTTAAAGAATCATGCCAACGCAGTTCAAATCGAAGTGACTTTTATTCAAAGTATGATCACTTGTATTCGAAGTATGATCTCGACTCTTTTTTTCAAATTATTTTGAAATTGATGAGTCAAATCTAGATAATTTATCAGGTTAATTCATGAACCAATTCATTATATTATATCTCGAAAAAATATATAAAATATATGATTAAATCAAGTTAAATAGCTTTTTAAAAAATTGAATTAATTTATCCACATGTTGCTTATTTCCGAGAAAATAATAATGTACGACACGTCATAAGCTTCTGAAAATAAACGAGTGCCTAACTTTTGTATACAGGCCAAGCAGGGGGACCTAGCCCGCTAGTGAGTGTCCTCTTTTTTTTATTATTAATTTTTTCCTTGCCATTAATTCTTTCCATTTAAGTAGCAACTTATGCCCCCTCTTCTATTTCTTTAATAAATTAAATTAACTTTGTTTTTTAAATAATGATTGTTCTTTTTTTAAAAAAAAAAAAAAAGTGAAGTGATACTTTGAAGAGATTAGTTTGATTTTTTGTGATTCTTGTCTCTATTTTATATAGATTAGCTTTATTTAAATTGAGTTTTTTTTTATAAAATAAAATTTATTTGTTATTAACAACAACAATTATCCACTAAAATGAAAGGAATAAAAATATTTTAAAAAAAAATAGTCAATGTAAGACATTTGCAGGTGCATTTATATTTTATTTATATTATTAAGATTAACTTATTGCTTTGATATTTAATTAGCATTGACAGAAAAAATTATTTACCAGTTCATATATTTTTTTTAAATTTATCATATAAAGTGTATTTTTTTTCACTTATCAATTAGAAAAAAAAACTTGATACATGAAAACATATTCACAACAGAATTATTTTGTTCATTTTATATTAGAAATTAATTTAAAATTCTACTTGTATCAAACGGATCACTCTTATATTTTTTAATTAACATTAACAACTCTTACAATTTATCAATTCATATATATATTTTTTAATTTATTCTATAAATATTTTTTTTGATTTTTTTATTTTTAAAAATTCATAATACAATAAAATTTATTTGTAATATTGACATATTTTTTTTTACCGTGTTAAAATTTAATTTGGGATTCTACCCGCGACACAACACGGGTTGTAAAACTAGTAGTGTTCCATATGCTTTTATGGTTAAATTCTTTTTTAAAGGCTAAATAATAGCAAAGAGGGAGAAATATTCGAAGTGTATATATTAGATAAGAATAAATAAAATGAAAACACAGTAGAAAAAAAAAAAGGTAAAATGTGAGATACTAGGAACCATCAACCATTAATCTACAATAAAAAATAAACCATCGATAAAAAATAAAGACCTTTTATTTTGCTTCTGATCCAGGCATTTAGATGTTGATTCCTCTTTTATTTTCTATCATTAAATCTTTTTAATTCATCCTGTGATTATCAATTCTTACTATTTATAATAAATAGCACATTTTAAAAAATGATACACACACATATATATATATATATACACGCGCGCGCGCGCGCGTGTATGATTTACACACACATATATATATATATACACATGCGCGTGCACGCGCGTGTATGTATATTTATAGTCCTTTAGTTCTAAGTTATAACTACTTTAAGCGCAACATTATGCTTTGGCGTGACTTAAATAAAAAATATTCAACATAAAAAGTATTAAGTTTCGTGAATTTAAAATTAACCGACTCAATTTGACTCAATTTATTGAATAAAAAAAATTCAACATAAAAATATATTAAATTGAAAGAAATCATTGATATTGTTATTAACATTGTCTAGTTAATCAATTTTAAAATTAATTGATTTTATTTATTATCTAATCCGAGTTTAAAATTGAATTATATAAGATTTATTTTAATATAATCTAACTAATTTAATGAGTTTCAATACAACTTGGATGAAAAATAAAAATAATTATTTGATTTAAAAGAATTCATAAAAAACAAAGGGAATAATTTATCAAGATAGATTCAAAATTAAGTAAATATTAAAGAAAAAAATGAAAAAAAAGAAAAGCAAAAAAAAAAATTCATATTTTTTTTATATAAAAATCAAAGACAAGTTGATAAAGTAATGGAGATATTGATGTTTAGCATTATGATAATGATGATAGTTCAAAACACTTTTTACTTAGAAATATATTAAATAATTTTTTTATTTTTAAAAAATTATTTTTGATATCAATACATTAAAACGATCTAAGAATATAATTTTTTATTTTAAATAAAAAATTTTAAAATTTTATAGAATATGATTTCTACTATGTTTCCAAACCAACCCAATTAAAAAAAAAATAATTGAGGTACAAACACTTAAGTGAAAAGGAATTAAAAATAAAATAACTCAATTAAAAAGAAATTCAGGTAAACGTGTTTATTTGACATTTGATTATAGATTTTTTATAAGTGCAGATATCGAATTTTTGTTCACCTCTACCTTTTCAACTCAGCTTCTTCTTCTTCTTCACAGGCGTTTCTTTAACACCACAGTCCAAAAATCCAATTTCCAAGTCAAATATATGCCAGAAGCTATGGGTTTTGAGGTCGGGAAAAACGCACAAAAGATGACGACGAATTAAATTAAGTCCAAATCATAGCAAGGAAAAAAAAGGGATTTTTTATATTTTGAAATTCATAATAATAATAATAATAATAAGGTTGTGTTGCTATTAATATTAAGATTTTGCTATTAATAAGGAAATTGATCCCAAATCTAGCTTTCTTCTCCACCAACATTTGTTTGTCGTTGCTGGGGAGCTTGAAGAAGGATAAGGTTGCTCGCCGTATAAGAACTCGGTAATATTATTTTTCTCATGCATGCATATTGTCTTCCCGGGCTGTTCTCCGTGACTCTTTTGTACTCTGATAGATATTACATTTTAAAATATTTTTTATTTATAAATATATTAAAATAGTATTTTCTTATTATTTCTTTCCCTCTCCTGCATGTCTAAATTTAAGTAATTTTTTAAAAATCTTCAAAATACTTCTTCCATATCTATCCAAAGTATTTAAAAAGACAGCGCTTTAATTATAACAATAATAATAAAAAAAAAAAAACAATTAAAGAGCAGATAAACATGCAAAAGGGGCGGTGCGTGCCCACAAGCAATCGATTATAAGAGGAGATGGTTTTGCCGACAAATAATATAATTAATTTCGATAACCCAATCTTCTTATTTCTCTCAGATCCCATCATTCCATGAACCACCAGCACATTGTTAAATTAAAGTAGAAAAATGTGCCCCCACCATATATTATAATTTATCAATTTTCCTTTAAGAGAATTTCGTCTCCTCTCAACAATTTGCTCTCTCTGAATTGTTGATTACTGTGTGCGTAAGAGAATCCCTCCTTTTTAATTCTTCTTGTGTTTAGCAGCAGTTGTTTGCTTCTTTTTTCTTTTCTATGATTTTTTATGCTGGGGTTTTAATCCATATTTCTGAGGCCAATACTCTTCGGTTAATCTATCATGGCATGGCATTGATGGTAAACACGCCCTTGAAATTGTCGAATTTATTAGTTATTTCTTAATAATTAACTTGGATTGGATGTTCTGTTGCAACCTGCAATTGTTTGTGAGAGTTTGGTCTTCTTCTTTCTCAACGTTTCATGAATATGGATGAAATATATTATATTATATAATTACAAAGGCAAATGATTTTTATTGACGTTGGAGTTGATTTTCTTTTTTATTTTTAGCAGAGGTTATATATATGCATAAATAGCACATGTCATACTTCCAGCGGTTGGGGGATATGAATTACATGGCGGAAGAAGCAGAAATGGTCGATTTCGAAATGGATGGACGAGCCGCAGCCGGTGTGGAAGATGTTGAAGCCAATGAATACGACTTGGTATTCTTCTCAACTTATTTTTTGGTAGTTTTGGTATATATATATATATTTTTATGAACGAGTATTTTATTTCGGGTAGAATTTACAAAATTAATTAATCTGGAATTCTTGGTAAAAAATGAGCAGCTTACCAAGGCTACGGATACATCTTCTGAGCAGGCCAGGAATGGTCAAGACATACAGGGTATTCCCTGGGAAAGATTGAATATAACCAGGGAAAAGTACAGATTGACCAGGCTTGAGCAGTACAAGAATTATGAGAACATTCCGTTATCCGGCGAAGCTGTCGATAAGGTACTTTAATACTCTTGATATTGTTGGTTATTAACTTGCTTTCTGGGTTTCATAATTCTTTGTGATTATTGTACTTGGTTGTTTTAGGAGTGCAAACAAATGGAGAAGGGAGGCTACTACTATGAATTCTTCCATAATACTAGATCGGTTAAGCCCACTATATTTCATTTTCAGGTTTGTGGATTTTGCAACTTCTGTAGGTGAATAGCAGATTCTTCTATGCACTTGTCCATGTAAAAACCTCATCGTTGTGTTTGTGTTTGTGTTTGAGCTGTCTTGACATCCTTCTGAAATAGGGAAAGAGAAAAGAAACTAGCTCTGATTAAATGTTGCTAGCTATCTATTTAGTTTTAGGACTTCTATCCTTAAATGCTAGTGTTTTATTCTTAGAACAATTTGTTTCTGTATTTATAAGGGGCAACTATGTGTTGTTTTTTTCTCTTTGGACTGCACATAGGAGCAAGTTCCCTTTAAAGCCATGTTGCATGTTAGCTGACTTCATCTACCTTTGCTAGTTATATTGCCCACTGGACACTTCAGAGCCTTTTGTTGTGCTATTGTTGTGCAGCTCAGGAACTTGGTTTGGGCCACTTCGAAACATGATGTATATCTGGTGTCGAATTTTTCAGTCATGCACTGGTCATCCATGTCTGGCACTTTGTCCGAGGTCATCAATTTTGCAGGACATGTAGCACCTTCTGAGGTATTATGATTATTTCCATGTTGACTTTCACAGTTAATAACAAATCTGTTTGTCAAGTATGATTAATCTCTCTCTCGTGTTTCTCAAGAAAAGTTCCTTATCAGCCAAGTTCATATTTACCATTCTGGTTCCCTCCCCCCCAACTCATAATTGTTTGCGATACAGAAACATGCTGGAAGTTTGTTAGAAGGTTTCACCCAAACTCCAATCAGCACTATAGCAGTCAAAGATAATTTTCTTGTTGCTGGAGGCCTCCGAGGAGAGCTTACTTGCAAAGTGAGTTGATTTCTCAGCAAACCTTTCTTCATTTGTTAGCTTATATAAAGAGGTAAGGTTTTTTGTAGTCTTATTTTATTTTGAGCCCTGTTCTTGACCTCATGTGTTGGATTACCATACAAGACACAGCAGCATTAGGAAGTTGATGAAATTGATAAATTGCAGTTCTACTTTGTATAAAGACTGTTCTGATGACGTTGTCCTAATGATGATTGCATCATGAGTGACCCTCTGTTGTCCTCCATCTTGTACTGCCGAACGGTTTCAATTTCTAATGCTGCATGACTGAGAACATACATGTGTTCAGCATTGATTTTATATGTGGAGGCAGTTATCAGATGTTATTGTTATCGTTGATAAAAGTTTTAGAGCTTTGGAGCTGAATAGGAATTGGAAAGATCAAGTTTAGAGGCTAATAACATAATACGGCATCAAAGTGAGGAACCTGGCTGGTAGAATTTTCAGGGAGACAGTTGAACAAAGGCTTTTATGGGTCACAAACAATTTGATTATTTGCATAACTTGTCAAACAAGAGTTAATTTGAGGTTGCAAAGGTATTACTGTAGCCTGAGATCAAGTAGTGTAGTGAACAAAGAGGCAATAGGAGGATAAGAATTATTAAGTTCGGAAAGAGAAATATGGAAGGGATTATTGGAATATGCACATCAATTTGGATGCAATTGGTGGGAAGATCTATATGAGATTATTTTGTTTTTCCATATGAAGAGAATTAGGCAAAACATCAGTAAGTTAGATCTATATGGTTAAATATTAATTACAGGTTCTGTGTTGTGGTGACTTGACTCAGTTTCTACGTTTGCATCTTGCAAAGCTGCAGGATTGAGCTGTGCTGATGTGAAACATGAAGTGAGGATGGATGTGAATTAGAAGATAAGCTATTGGGGAAAAGGAAATAGAAAGCTTGTTGCAAGCATTCTTTTTATTTTTCCTTTGGCGAATGCTGAGTGTTTGGAGGGTTCAATAAATGCTTTTAAACACATTTGCTTTGTGTCAACTTTGTCTTTGCCCTTCATTTCATTTCATACTTCAGAGTTTAGACATAAGAATTAAAAGATCATGTCCTCAATGTTGCCGCGTAGCATTTAGGGGGAACATTTGAAACCGACGTTTGGAATATGAAATTGGACAATGATATTGGATCCTGAAATGGAATTATGCACAGTTTAGGATAGAAAAAAGAAGAAGCATGCTCTGCACTCCTCCATGGGATTCCGTAGTCCTTGGATTTGGAGCCTCTTATGTTAGCTGCCACAAGCGACCTACATGTTGTATCGGTCAGGATAGAAGTCCTGTCAGATGTAATAAGACAAATAAAATCATGGACAAGTTTTATGGTAAATGTTTATTAGTAAATCGAAATTGAGTTTTAACCATTAACCTGGTATGTAAAAAATGTTTTTTTCCTCCTTCAATGAAGTCTTTTTTTTCATGAAGTTAGATGTCAGTAGTAGGCCATGGCCATTTTCATTTGGATAATCGTGTACGTCTTTTGTTTATCACATGTTCAATATCTCATCAGCAGGGCCTGGTACATGCTGCATGTTTGCAACAGGCATGTATATTTACTTCTTTCTGCCAAATATCTTTTAGATTTTCATTTCACAGTTCGTTCCTTTGATGAACTGCTGAAATTGTTAACATTGTATTTTAGGAGCCAAGGTTTTGGAAAGCTAACGGAATGCTCTACTTTTCCTGAGTTTCAAACATCTTCTGCTCCTGCAAATAGGAAAAATAAAATAAGATACAATCAAAATTATGGAAAGACCAGTAGGCTGCTCATGCATCTTTTCTGGAAGTCTTTTTCTAACCTGTTAATTTATCTGCTGCAGCGTTTGGATAAGCAAGGAGTTAGCTTTTGTACCCGCACAACATACGATGATAATGCCATCACGAATGCTATTGAGATATATGATGGCATGAGGTAGTAAGATTATTTTGTATTTGCTCAGTATCATAAATTGTTTTTAGCCATTACAGATTGATATGGGAACTGTTCTTGCAGGGGTGGAATCAAATTCATTACATCCAACAATGATTGTGGTCTTAGAGAATATGACTTGGAGACGTTTCAGCTTTTGAATCACTTCTGTTTCCCTTGGCCGGTGAATGTAAGCCATCCTCATCACTTACAAGAAACACTAATATGCATTTTGTGGTTTTTTTTTTTTTTTTTGTTTCTGTCCCAACTTTCTGTGTGACTGCTACATGAATACTCACTGTTAGAAAGGAACAACACATATAGGGGAATTGCTAACTGGGAATTGAGTTTTCTCCATCAATTTCTTTTCATTTGCATAAAATAGATGGAAGATGCCACTACAATAATGGTAGAAGGAAAAAAGAAATTAAACAATCAAAATGTGTTCGAAGTCTATTCGGAGCAGTTTATAAATGAATTGATAGAATTGATTGCAAATGGATTTTCTATTCAAAACTATTTGGAAAAACAAAAGCATAATTGAGTTAAAGCTAGCATGATAAAATAGGAATTGACAAATCTTACCAAAATAAGTCTTGGTCTCGGCTCTACTGATCCATTTGAGTTGTAATTTCAATTCATTTCTCCTAACTAATTTTGGTTTCCAACTCATGAATTGGGATCAACAAATCCAAATTCAACTTGTTTTGTCCAATTCGGAGTGTTCCAAACTGGGTGTTAATCAGGTTTTTGAAGCGTCTTCAAGGTCCTTGACTCTGCAATCTTTAGTCATCATCTGTTGTGGAACTCTATAGCTGCTATGATTTTCCCAGCTTCCAATTTGATGACTAAACTTGTTTTTATTGCAGC
This sequence comes from Populus euphratica, assembly GCF_000495115.2. Classification (NCBI taxonomy): domain Eukaryota; kingdom Viridiplantae; phylum Streptophyta; class Magnoliopsida; order Malpighiales; family Salicaceae; genus Populus; species Populus euphratica. The sequence continues at coordinate 413,561 of NW_011500051.1, forward strand.
ACGCATCAATGAGTCCTGACTGTAGGCTAATGACTGTTGTCGGAGATAACTTGGATGGATTGCTGGTAGATTCACAGAGTGGGAAGGTACAACAAGTTTTCCATCTTAAGTTTTTTTTAAGTCAAATGAAATTGGTATCTCTATTTTTCCCGGAGAGGAATTATGTTGCTTTCAAGACAGTTAAGTGTATAGAAAACTAACTGGAAAGCATTCAATAACCCACCTGCCCCCATCAACTATTCTTTTTTCTTCTTCTTCTGTATTAGTCCAGTTGGAAAATTATTTAGGGAAGTGTAACCTTGTTTTCTATTTGTCATCTTCCATGCTCTTAATTTCTGGAATGCCTGAAGCACTCGTCCCTGCCTTCTGTCTGATGATGCACTACATTTTTTTGTTATTATTTTTTAAGTGAAGTTCGTGTTCTTTAAGCATGTTTTTTTAAACTCTGTTTTTTTGTAATTCTTGGTTATTCAGTTCAGACACTGAATATTGTTTGCATTCTTAAATCATAATCATGTCAATATTTTGGCAGACTGTATCCACTGTAGAAGGACATTCCGATTATTCTTTTGCATCAGCATGGCACCCAGATGGACGTGTTTTTGCCACAGGGAATCAGGATAAAACTTGCCGGTTGTGGGATATAAGAAAGTTGTCATCGCCTACTGTGATACTCAAGGGAAACTTGGGTGCGGTTCGTTCAATTCGTTTCTCATCAGATGGGCAATTCATGTTCGTAGCTGAACCTGCAGATTTTGTGCATGTTTATAGCACACGAGATGACTACAGAAAGCGGCAAGAGATTGATTTCTTTGGTGAGATTTCAGGAGTAGCTCTCAGCCCAGATGATGAATCTTTGTCTATCGGAATCTGGGACCGGACTTATGCGAGCTTGCTACAGTACAACAAAAGACATGAATATGGGTATCTCGATTCCTACTTGTGATTGTGTGTCAAAGCATCTTCTTCACTAGCTTGCTGCTCAATCTTGTATCCACCATTTCGTGTTGTATTCATTAGGTCTGATTGAAATCAAAGATGAGGATAGAATAAGACACTCCTCGTTAGAACTTTGCTTGGAGAGCATGTACAGTAACATTTTGAACATTACGTGAAATGAAAGACGTCTTCGTTCACTCCATTTTTCTTTCAAGTTTTGCACCGTCTCCCCATCGGGCTTGTAACCCCAGCAAGGCCAGCTTCTATTTTGAGTGAGCTTTGTGATTTCGAGACAAACCCGACAGACCTATTTACTGGGTTTAAAGTAGAGATCAAACAGCACACCATGATTTGCAACATCAAGCAATTCGCAATGCGGACCTGACATTCTCTCGGAGGTAAAACCCATCTATCTTTGCTTTTCCTTCCCATTTATTTAACTAGAGTTCAAAATCATTTGAAGCCTCTGTATAGCTCAGAGGTCCAGTCCTTTAGCATCGCCGACGAATCTTCCATTTCCTTAACAAAAACTCCATTCCTCTTTTACTAGAAACCATACCAACGGAATACTCAACTTGGATTCCACAAAGCTTCAACAAAGCCAGCCCCCAAAGTTCCAGAGAAAAAGAAACACTCATTTCTCACCCTCGTAAAATCTGCCACAGATTAACGACCTCCTCCTCTTTTTTTTTTTATATATAAAAAAAATAGATATCCGTATCAGTTTATTATAGGTATTTTAATTAATTTTATCTTAAAATCATGATTATTAAAAAAAATATTCAAAATTTAATTAAACTACCTCGTAATTCTCCTCCTTCATTTCTTGACTGCTTGTATGATGTCAAGGGTTCAATTCCCATTTATTCGCGACCTTCCAATGTCTCTTGATTTTTAATTCTTTCCTAGTCCAAGAAAAATTTCTTTTGAACCCTAATCCCATTAAAGACTCACCATTTCTGCTGTTTGTGATTTTTCTTGACCATGGTCTCTGATGTCACGACAAGTCGAGAACTTTCGGAATGGATTTTTTTAACCCATCATTTTATATATATATATATGAAATTTGTTTGGCCCTCGCAAACAGCGGCAACATATCTAGTTAATATTAATTGAAAGAAGATGAAAATTCACTATGCTGATTCTTTCTCTCACATTTCATTATTTATAGCATTGTTTGTTATGTAAAGTTCCTACCTCGTTCCCTCGGTTTTTTTGCCTTTTTAGTTTGTTCATCAAACTTTTTATCCATTTGGTTTGGTCCTCAACAGTGTTTTTTCCCTTTGTCCTAATTTTTTTTTTTACTATTGATTTAAATATTAATTTGAATAAAAATTATATTTATTTATTTTTTATAAAATTATCAGAATCTCATGATTTGGATAACAGATTTGACACGTTGATACGGGTTAATTCAAGTTGATGTATAATATATTTAATATTGTAGTAGCTTTTATGATTGTGATTTAAAAAAAATTATTTTATGAAAAGTATTTTTGGTTGAGATTGATTTGATATTTATATGTGTTTGATTAAAATTATAATTGAAATTAAGGTTGAATAAAAAGCATTTATAATTGAAATTAAGGTTGAATAAAAAACATTTTAATGTGTTTGGTTAAATATACTTTTCAAATTGAGATTATAAAATAAGTAAACAAGATATATTAATATTGATAATTTTTAGTTTAACTATTGTAAATTTAACTATCATTATTTATTATTAAATAAATAATATTTTATACAAATATTTTATTATTATTTCATTAACTTATCGACAATTTTATTATTTATAAAATTCATTTGATAAAGATTATAGTTTCTATGATTTTATGAGCGTGCAATAAAATCAGGTAAAATATCATTAGAAATAAAATTAAAATTGCTATCAAGTTCCGTAAATGCTGCATCATCATGTGATCTCTTTTTAATTTATGTTGTGTTATTGAATAATATTAAACACTAGTTTTTCAAGTAAAACACAATTTTAAAAAATAGATTTTTTTTACCAGGTCAGGATGCGGTCCAATAAGACACAGTTCAAGTGAATAGTGCAGAGTAAATTAATTCATCAGACACTGTTCACTTCTTGAAGTGAACAATGCAGAGTTAATTAATTCACTTTGTACATAAGCAGCTCTCAATTGCTTTCTACAAACCAATAATTTCAGTATAAATTATGTGAGTCCTGTACAAACAATAAAGTAAATTTTAATATTATCAAACATGTTATTTGTATTTGCTCTAAATTAAAAGTTAAAACTACAACGTAAACAAACATCTTTATAATATGTTATTATTTTGTTATTTAAAAAATATCATGTTGTTTTTGTTTTAAATTAAACTATATTTTTTTAATAATATAAATTGTTTTTAAATTTATTAAATTAACTAAATTACATCATGTTATTTAATTAAAAAAACATATTAATAAGACTTGAAAATTTATTTTACACTGCGAGAAATCATCATCTGGTATATTTTTATTTTGCGTTAAAAATTAACTTGGGGAAACGGCGACCCCGCAATCGGAAGGGGACAGTGAAAGGAAGAAATGGGAAGTGTTAATTTGAATGATAGGATGGTAGCGTGGGCCCATCTTGACAAAGAAATAGCCTGTGGAGCTGGAAAAATAGCTATGGAATCCCGTGAACATTGCTTGGATCTTGTGAACTTCCCCATCTTGTTTTGGAAGGGACCAGTGGAGCACTCAATTTTCAACAAAATAATTTTATAATATTTATTTTTTAATTATTAATTATCAAAACATTCTAAAAAAAATATAATTAAGATTTTAGGTTTTCAAGTTAATTTCCATTTCTTAAAATTAATTCCACTTTTTTTTATGCTTTTGAGAACTAAATCTTCTTTTGACTTACTAAAAATGAAATATTAGTGAAAATATGAACAAATAAGGGAATATTAATAGAGTGAATTCTTTTTTTTTAAAAAAAAAAAAGACTTGAAGAAAAAGTTTGTCTACTATATAAGAGTAAATATGCCAACTATAACTCTTACAATATCACGTGTATGAAGCACTATTTTCCAAAGAGAGGGTTTAGACTTGCGATTTTTATTTGAAAGAATCATACGCAAATCCATGAGATGACATGATGAGATTTAGAGATAAGGCAGAATATTCCTTGGTACATTTTGGCCTTAATATAGCATAGATTTGAAACCTAATCGGATTTGAAGGGTCATCCAAATCCAGCTAATTCAAAATTAAAATTAAATTAGGTTAAAAAAATAAAAAATAAAAACTTGATGTGATATGATTAATTTGGTAGATTGGTCCGGTAATCTAATTGATCCGGCAAGACTCAAATAAAAACCTGATTGTAATTTATTAATTTTTATTTTTTTACTAAAATAATGTTATTTTAATTTAAAAAAATAAATCTAATTCAGTCAAAATTTGAAACTGAGCTTTAAACTGAATTAAATCTGAAAACTATACATTTAGGAGAATAATACCTTTTGTTAGGATAAAAAAAAATGTCTATGATGCGAAGTCTTGGAGAATACGAGTTAGTTACATTTAGGAGAATAATACCTTTTGTTAAAAATATCTATGATGCAAAGTCTTGGAGAATACGAGATACTGGTTGAGTACTAAGTTAATGTTTGTTTTTTGTTTTTTTCTTGTATTTTAAAAATAATTTTATTTATTTTATTTTTAATTAAATTTTTTAATAATTTTATATTAATTTTTTAAAAAATAAAAAATATTACGTTATATATTAACCTAAAAAGTTAACCACTTTTATTTCACATTTTTTAAAAAATAAAAAATATTACGTTAATATATTAACCTAAAAAATTAACCACTTTTATTTCACAAAATCCCCAACACATGTATAAGATTGTGCGGCGCAAAATGAGTATGCTGCCTAACTACTTGTGGATTGAGAGATACGCAAGTATCCACGAGCTACTTGGCCAGCCTTTGAAGGACTAAAATAAAAAAAGAAGAAGTTGTTGTATCTCACTAATATATCATTAGTCAATGGGAATATTTTAGTGTGAAATGGAATCGATAAGAAATAATTGAGGAGGGATAATTATTATTTATAATTTATTTTTATTTTTTAAAAAAATTATTTTTTAATATTAAATTTATTGGAGATTGAGTTTCATAATTTATTTTCTCTTGTTTTCTATGAGATTATATAATCTTATAACCTAGATTATAAGTTTTATATGTTAACTCGATTAATTCAAGTTTTTATAGGTTCTTTTTTGTAATTGAGTATTTTTTTTTAATTTTTTTTTCATCAGTTGATTGATTAAGAATTAAACTTCATAGTTTGATATGGTTTGTTTTATATAAAACTATTATAATTTCATGACCTAGGGTAATAGTGGTGAGTTAAATTGAGTTGACTTGAGATTTTTTTACATATATATATTTTCATCATCTAATGTTGGATTAATTAAGAATTGAGTTTCATAATTTATTTTAATTTACTTTCTATTGAATTATCTTAATCTTATAGTTAAGTTTAGATATATTAACTAGGGTTAATTCAAGTTTTTCTTATCTTTGTTTTAATTGATTTTTTTAATTTTTTTATTTAATATTGAGTTAATTAAGAATTGAATTTCAATATATTTTTTAATATGCTGTCTCATAATCTTGGTGGAGGATTTTACATGTTAATATAGATTGATCATGATCGATTTAATATGTTGTTATCTTAATTTTTCTTTAAATATCATCTTAAAAAAGTTTCTAATTAAACTATTTTTTTAGTTGTTTTTGAATTATTAAGTTAATTAGATTTATTGTTTTAATCTCTAAATGATTTTTTTTGGTGAAAACACATTAATAGAATCTAAATATTTTTTTTAAAAAAATTCAATTTCGACCCGTGAAAAAACACTACACAAACATATTGTTAATTAAGTAGAAAAATCCGCTCAAATATTTTAACATCAACATGATAATACCTGGTGTGTTTTGAGGGTAATTAAGTATCTGGTTTCTTCTTCTTCTTTTTTTGTTGGATTACAAATGAGAGGCTTGAAATTGAGCTTGAGGTTTTTCTACCAAAAAAAAAAAAAAAACATTTATCAGTATCAGCTGAGTCACGATTAATTGACATTTGGAGCTAATTAAAATAGGAGTCGCTGTCACTTGATAATATCTGATCACTAGTACACACTATCTTTCACAACTATTGCAAAAGAGCCACAAACCTTAAATGGTGTGAAGTTTGAGGCAAAGTACGCATTTCCAGCAGCAAAATAGAAGTAGCAGCTTGAGTTAAAGTACGCATTCCCAGCAGCTAAATAGAAGAAGTAGCATGAGTTATCATTATTATATGGAAACTAAAAGTTGAGTTGAACTCGTAACAGCAGTGTCACGAGCTGTTAAATTACTGAAATTTCAAACAAAAAGTGAAGAAGGAAGGCAAACAATAAAGAAGCAAGAAGGTGCTTTAAGGAACGACAAGTTTGGTGGCAACAGAGACATGTTATGCAGCTTGGAGACAAAAGAAACGACTCGGTATGCGTTGGGAATCTGTCAAGACTCGAGATGAGGAGACCCATGCAAAATGCTGGACCCAATGTATCGGTCTCAGCGGTCCAACCTTGAGCAAAATTATTACCATGTAAAGGAAATAACCTCTAACATTCCCCTTTCTTTAAGCTTAAGAGGTATTTTTACTTCACAGTTTGTTTAATGTTTTTGTCTCTCACCTCCTCCTCCTCCTCCTCCTCCTCTTGGTTTGTACAAGGCGTCAAGGACCACTAGATAGACTCCATTCTGGAAGGGGGGAAAATGCTCTCTATCACACTAACTTTCTCGTGAACACACAGTTCATGTAACATCCTTTTCTTTCCAGCTAGTACATGCAAACACTAACAGTCACTCATACTAGATTTCCTTTTTCAGTAAGTATCTCAAAAACTTATGTCTGATTTCTTGGTATCTCCATAACCAGGAACCAGGTAGAGAGAGTTTAGGGTTGTTAATAACTACTATTAGAGATGGGGTTTTCCCATTTGTTGTTGTATTTCCTGGTTTCTTCAGTTGCTTCGCTTAGAGGTTGCACCGGAAGTGATAGTGTGCCGATACAGATCAATGATGATGTCTTAGGGCTGATTGTTTTCAAGTCAGACCTTAGGGATCCATCTTCCTATCTCAGCTCATGGAACGAAGATGATGACTCCCCGTGTTCATGGAAGTTCATAGAGTGCAATCCCGTGAGCGGCAGGGTTTCTCAAGTCTCACTCGATGGGTTGGGATTATCAGGAAGATTGGGTAAAGGGCTCCAAAAGTTGCAGCATGTGAAGACATTATCATTGTCCCATAACAATTTTAGCGGTGACTTTAGTCTTGAGTTTGGTCTCATTTCAAGTCTTGAAAGTCTTAACCTCAGTCACAACAGTCTTTCAGGCCTCATTCCATCTTTTCTTGACAATATGAGCTCCATTAAGTTTCTTGATCTTTCTGAGAATTCATTCTCAGGACCACTCCCTGATGATCTTTTTCGAAACTCCTTTTCCCTTCGTTATCTTTCTTTAGCAGGGAACTTGCTTCAAGGGCCAATTCCTAGTTCACTATTGAGCTGCTCTTCTTTGAACACCATCAATCTGTCCAACAACTATTTCTCTGGCGACCCAGATTTTGTTACTGGGATTTGGTCATTGGAGCGGCTTCGAAAACTGGATCTTTCACACAACGAATTTTCAGGGTCCGTGCCACGAGGGGTATCAGCCATTCACAACCTGAAAGAGCTCCAATTACAGGGAAATCGCTTTTCCGGGCCACTACCTGTGGATATTGGACTGTGCCCGCACTTGAATAGATTGGATTTCAGCAGCAATCTTTTTAGTGGAGCACTGCCGGAGTCTCTTCAGAGGCTGAGTTCAATAAACTATTTCAGTTCATCCAAGAATATGTTGACAGGTGAGTTCCCTCGGTGGATTGGTAGCCTGAGCAACCTGGAATACCTGGACTTGTCAAGCAATGCTCTAACTGGTAGCATCTCATCATCCATTGGTGACTTGAAATCACTGCGCTACTTGAGTTTGTCCGATAACAAGCTCCTTGGCAACATCCCCGCCTCAATCGTTTCCTGTACGATGTTATCAGTGATTCGGTTGAGAGGTAACAGCTTTAATGGTAGCATACCTGAAGGCTTGTTTGAACTAGGGCTAGAGGGAGTAGACTTTTCACACAACGGATTGACAGGTTCAATTCCATCAGGTTCAAGTACTTTCTTTACATCTCTTCACACACTGGACCTTTCAAGGAACAATCTCACAGGACATATTCCTGCAGAAATGGGTCTCTCATCTGATTTGAGATACTTGAATTTGTCCTGGAACAACCTGGAATCAAGAATGCCACCTGAGCTTGGCTACTTTCAGAACTTGACAGTTTTGGATCTTCGAAGCAATGCTTTAGCTGGCTCAATTCCTGCAGATATATGCGAGTCTGGAAGTTTGAACATCCTTCAATTGGATGGAAATTCATTGGTGGGCCAAGTCCCTGAAGAGATTGGAAATTGTTCGTCACTGTATTTGCTGTAAGTCTTGTATCAATTCCCCCAAAGCTCCAACTAATGGATTATTCAATGCTTGTTTACATACCAAATGTGAATTCCTTTTATTTTCTATGTAGGAGCTTGTCCCAGAATAACTTGAGCGGTTCCATTCCCAAGTCCATTTCAAGGCTAGACAAGCTCAAGATTCTGAAATTGGAATTCAATGAGCTGACTGGAGAGGTACCACAAGAGCTTGGAAAACTGGAGAATCTCCTGGCTGTAAATATATCCTATAACAAGCTCATAGGCAGGCTTCCTGTTGGGGGCATATTTCCAAGTTTGGATCAAAGTGCGTTGCAGGGGAATTTGGGAATTTGCTCACCCTTGTTGAAGGGACCATGTAAGATGAATGTTCCCAAGCCTCTTGTCCTTGATCCAAATGCCTATGGAAATCAAGGAGATGGTCAGAAACCAAGAAGTGCATCCTCTCGCCCGGCAAGGTTCCATCACCATATGTTCCTCAGTGTTTCGGCTATCATTGCAATTTCAGCAGCTATATTCATTATGTTTGGAGTGATACTCATAAGCCTGCTAAATGTATCTGTCCGGAAGAGGCTTACATTTGTGGACCATGCCTTGGAAAGCATGTGCTCGAGCTCTTCCAAGTCTGGAAATCTAGTCACAGGCAAGCTGGTCCTGTTCGATTCGAAATCATCGCCTGATTGGATCAATAATCCAGAATCACTCCTTAATAAGGCTGCTGAGATAGGTCAAGGAGTATTTGGAACTGTTTACAAGGTCTCACTGTGTTCAGAAGCAAGGATGGTAGCAGTTAAAAAGCTCATTACATCAAACATTATCCAATATCCAGAAGATTTTGATCGAGAAGTTCGAGTGTTAGGAAAGGCAAGGCACCCAAATCTCTTGTCATTAAAAGGGTATTACTGGACTCCTCAGTTGCAGCTATTGGTATCAGAATACGCACCTAATGGCAGCTTACAATCCAAACTCCATGAAAGGCTAACGTCTACTCCACCTCTTTCATGGGCTAACAGATTGAAGATTGTGCTTGGAACAGCAAAGGGACTAGCACACTTGCATCACTCTTTCCGTCCACCCATCATTCATTATAACATAAAACCAAGCAACATCCTTCTTGACGAAAATTTCAACCCAAAGATTTCGGATTTTGGACTTGCAAGGCTCTTGACAAAGCTGGATAGGCATGTTATGAGTAGTAGATTTCAGAGTGCATTGGGATATGTGGCACCAGAACTAGCATGCCAGAGCTTGAGGATCAATGAGAAGTGTGATATATATGGTTTTGGAGTCTTGATTCTTGAGCTAGTTACTGGAAGAAGACCGGTGGAATACGGTGAGGACAACGTGGTGATACAAAATGATCATGTGAGGGTTTTGCTTGAACAAGGTAATGCCTTGGACTGTGTAGATCCAAGCATGGGGGATTATCCTGAGGATGAGGTAATGCCAGTGCTCAAATTGGCCCTTGTGTGCACCTCTCAAATACCTTCTAGTAGGCCTTCCATGGCAGAAGTGGTGCAAATATTGCAGGTCATCAAGACCCCAGCTCCACAAAGAATGGAAATTTTCTAAGATGTGATCCAAATATGTTATTTAAACTTTCTACTACTGCAGAAACAAAGGCATCCCCTTGTTTTTCTCTTTATGTCTTGTTCTACCTTTTCCTTTAGATTTCTGTTTGAATTTTTTTGTTTTTGGCTGTTTAGTTGTTCCTCCTCCCCTCGTTGCTCTGGCATCCCATTGTCCTCAATGAAACTAGTCAATAATTCAATAGGATGCTCAGTGTGGGTTCACTTTCATTATTTAATGTATATTATGTCTTTTGCCTTCCTTGTCGATGACAGAACAGGGGCTAGACTTGTCCTAATACTATATTATCACTAAAAATAAAAATAAAAAAGCTGTGGTGAAATCACTTTTTACACACATTTACTACACACACACACACAGAGAGGAAGAACAGTGGATTTATCATCTTATCTTTTTTTTTAAAAAAAAAAAAGTGTAGGCGAATGACGAGATAGAATTGTTTTTATAATGGGATCATTTTGACATTTGAAATTGATCAATAGAATATATAATTCTTCCTTTTGTTTTTACATTGTTAAATTATATTAATGCCTTGGAAGAGAGAATTTGTTTGTTTGCTATGGAGGGATAATTTTGTATTTTTGTTTTATTATTTTATTATATACAATTAAATTATTATATTATCCTGGAGTAAGGAAAAAATTTAACAAACATCAAGGGATTATCATATTATTTTTATTTATTCAAGTTATCTCAAGTCTTTTTATTTTTTCTGTTTTAAAATTTATTTTTTAAAATAAATTTTATTTTTAAATTAAATAGAATTGATTTATTAAATATAGATGAATGTTAATGTTATTTAACTAACAGCGGGAATTATTATATTATTTTATGTTTGAATTAAATAAATTTGATTTTATTGGAAACAGTTTTGATAGCAAAACATTGACAATGATATCAGATAATTACAAATTGAATCATAATTATAGCAGCCAGTAAAGCTGCTTGGCATCAAACAGCTTTATTCCATTGCTGGCATCCTCACACTGCCTGGCATGAGGAACAAGGTTGATCAGTCTGGCACGTACAGGATCCATGGCTTCAACCCTAGACCTTGAGCTACATAGCCAAAAGTAGACCAAGAACTAGTTCTTCTGTGTTCTGGATCACAAATATAGTTTTAAGTTTGATGAAACGCACTTTAGAAGTTCTGAGGCTTATGCAGGGGATATTTCAATCCGCAATAAACAAATGAAATTCTCTTTATTTTATATCCAGTTACCGATTGTTCTTGAGAGGGTCCAAGTCAGGACGGAGATATAAATTTTAGATTGTAAGAGTTATATTAAAATAAATAATTTAGTGGAGCCAAAATTTAATTTTTATTTTATTTTTAAAGCTAAAAATATAGTTTATTGAAGGGAGCTGGAAAAAAAAATTGAATGGGAAGGAATTCTTACTACAAATTCAAGTTAGCATTAATTATTTAATTAATTATATTTCTTATTTCATCACTACTATCCTTGTAGCTTATTGATGATTGTTTATCTTTTAATTAGCATAGCAGATTATTGTTATTATTATCATTATTGTTTGAATGAGAAGGAATTCATGCTGCATATTCAAGTTAGCATTAGTTGTTTAATTTATTCTTTTTCTTATTTCATCACTTCTATTATCCTTATCCTAGTAGTAAAGATGGTTTGCTCCCATCTTAGGTCAAAGAGTGATGAGGATTTATTAATTTTTTGAAATATATGAAATCAATGTGAGGGGTGTATTTTTAATATACCTGAAAATAGTTAGTTTTAATTGACAAACTAATACTAAATTATCATCTTCAATATATATATATATATATATCACAAGTTTCAATTCACTCAAATCTAATAAAAATGTTGAATTTAAATTCATAAAGAATTTGAAATCTTTTCTGATTTGTGATTAAAATATATAAATTTTCTCGTTATATTTTTATTATTCTTACAACATGAATTTTTTTTGATGTACAGTTTAATTTGTGAATATTTTTAAAGATTACTTTGGCCTCTATTTTTTTTATTTTTTCTTACAGAAAAAAATCCTTAACTAAAAGATATTTGATTATATATCATATGTTATAATAGATATAATTTAGTTCCTGATAACTCCTTTTCAATTAATTTTTTACATGCCAAATCTTAAGCTTTGTTAAATCATATATATATATATATATATATATATTACATGAAGAAAAGGTTTTATTATTTAAATTAGTATACCTATTTCAATTCACTTAACTCTTATCTTATCCATAACTCATTTAAATAGTTTGATTAATTTCGACCAAATTTACCATTCAACATGTAAGGACTTAGCTGAAAGAAATTAAGTCTTGAATTAAATTATGTTTACTATAAAATGTTGAAAAAATATTAAATTATAGGATGTGAAAATGATGAATATATATATATATATATATAATTAAAAATTATGGATTGAGTGGTTAAGTGGTATGTCTTTTTCTTGAACTTTCTAAATTGAAATCCTAAAATAAAAAATTAAATTCCTTGTACGCACTAGATAGGATGTATTTTTGGAATTGTTAAAAAGAATTTTAGTTCCAATTGATATATAAATTAATTTAAAATATCTCTAACCATGAAATAAGGAAAAGAAAAGGTCCATAATATGCTCGGCACCAAATTAATTTTGTAAATTAGAAATAACTTAATTTTGTACCTTAACACCTTAATTTTGCTAGTGACATGTCGTTTGTTGACAAGGATGATAAACTTTTTAGTGAACGACACTAGTTTCAGATTGGGACACAAAAGACATGTCGGTTATATAGAGAAAACCCTTTAAATACAACTCGCCCTCATCGAAAACCCTAACCCCAAAATCCACACGCACAGAGCGCAGCCTCTCTCCCATTCACAGCAGAAGGCAAAGAAGAAGAATATCTAACAATCATGGGTAAAACCCTAACCCTAGAACCAGACAGTTCCTGTCTCAGTCTCGAGCAACTAATTTAATATTCAAAACATTCTGTGATTGATTGATTTTGATTTGGATTGTTCTCAGGCAAGGTACACGGATCGCTGGCTCGTGCAGGGAAGGTGAGAGGTCAAACCCCAAAAGTGGCCAAGCAAGATAAGAAGAAGAAGCCTAGAGGCCGTGCCCACAAGCGCATGCAGTACAATCGCCGCTTTGTCACCGCCGGTCAGTTTCTCTCTCTTAAATCTTTTTTTTTTTAAGCTAAACAAACTTATTCTTTTTTAAGCTCATGTCAGGTAATTAGGGTTTGATCAATTTGATCCTTAGATTCATTTTTATTCCCTTAGTGTATGTGGGTTTAAGGTCTGGTTGTTATAGGAAATCACTGAGCACTTTGTTATGGTTTGAGTGGTGGGAAGAAGGGGTTGCCGCGACTCCTTTTTTTGTTATTAGAACTTGGATTTTGTGGAGTGCTGTTCCTGGATGTTGGTGCAAATACATTTCAGTCCTTTAAAGCTACCGCTAATAAATTTAGCTGTAATTTAGGGTGAGGTAGCAGTGATTTCAGGGTGGGGTAGAGATTGGTGCAATGCATGTCGAAATGGCATAGAATAAGAGAAAAGGAAGTGCTGGTTGGGCATTCTTTTGCGGGAAACTTTTCCGTTGCAATATGCTTTTATTCTGGTCAGGGCTTACAAAATTCTGATATTAACATAATGGCATTAGTACAATCACAAGAACTACGTGGCTTCAGATGACTTCTTAGCTCAATCTCATCAATTATGAGATTCTGCTTGTTTTTTCTATTTTGAATGTGATGATTTTTCTGTGTTCTGTTTACAGTTGTTGGTTTTGGGAAGAAGCGAGGACCAAACTCTTCTGAGAAGTAAGCGTGCACCTGAGGGAGTTTATATAGACTGCTTAAGTTTCCTGGACAACTGTATTTTTATGTTTAGATTTACATTATCGGTTGTCATTTCTAGTATTTCCATTTTGTTTTAGCAGCAATGTTATTGTCTTAAAGGAGTGAATCTGTTGGATCTTTCTTTGTTTGAAGAGTTCTTTTGGTTGCATTAATTTGAAAACATAATATATTCATTCCTCTCTACAAACTTGAAAATAACTTCATTGTCTCATTATTTGGGAATTACCCATTACATCGAATGTCTCTGTAGCTGGCACAGTTGAGCCGGGCCTTAAGAGATTAGATTTTCATTTTGATGGCCTTCGATTTCGATGGCTGCTAGCTACTATGTGCATGCAAGAAGCAAAATTTTGCTGTTTGTGATTGGATCTCAATCATTCGTGGAAGGAGGTGTCGCCTGGTACCAGAGACTCCTGTCCTGATGAATCTCCAATCAAGACCCCATTCCCTAGTCTGAATTGCAAACTCTAGAGTTGTAAGAACCAAACCCTTTTCAGGTTTTAGGATGGGAAAAACATTATCCAAAGAAACCAGATGATGTTTGACAGTGGATTTGAAGGAGAAACCATTTTCAGGTTGCTAAGACAGACACAGACGCTTAAAAAGGTGTTTTTTTTTTTTTATGTAAAAGAAAGTAGAGTATGCTAGTGATTTGTGATATTCCAAAGTGATATTCTATTTGGTATGTGAGATTCTATTTGGAATTGGATTATATTATTTGGAGTGTGATTATAATTGTTTTTGAAATTTATATTGAAATATATTAAAATAATAATTTTTTATTTTTTAAAATCAGTTTATAAAAACGATCTAAAATATAAAAAATTTAATTTTTAATAACACAGATATAGTTGCTTTTTGAAACACACACAAGGATATCAGAAGCCCATAAAAAACCAGGCCGAAGTTAGATTGCTTTACTAAAAAAGAGAGCTTCTTGTGCCGTGGGTGAAAACTCAGTGGCCCACGGGTTCACTTGTAACCCGGTAATGAGGTAGTGTATTTTTATATATCTGTAACTGTCTACACTGCTAGCTTGTCCGCATTAAAAACTACAAACTGTTTTCAAGCACATAAAAAATTAACGACTAGTAAAAACTTCTCAATACCAAACATAATGTTTTTATGAAATCAAGATAGTTGTTGATGGTTTTGCTTTAAAAATAAATAAATAATCAAAACAACCCCTTACAGTATCTTAATAAAACTAAGCCCTAATCAACAGGTGGAAAGATCCCTGTTAACAAGGAATGATTGCGGTGAGAATTCGCTATTAATTTATTTATTTTTATTAAGTTATCCTAACATTGTATCCGAGGCAAAGTGAAATTCATATCAAATTATAGAATAATTTTTATAATTATCCATTCTGCAGTTGATTTTTTTTTTTTATTTTTATTATTTAATAACAAGTAGATAGAAAATTAAAGTTCATAATTTAATTCAATTTATTTTTTTATAAAATTATTTTAATCTTATAAAAAATTAATATAAACCAATTCAATACATTATCATTTTAATATTTATAAAACATATCTTAATTTTTTTTTATCAAACTATATTTTTGTTAACCATCCAAATAATTTTTAAATCCACAACATTAATCAAACCACACACATGGTTAAAAAAGATGTCAGCGAAGCTGGATACATATTTTCTCGCAAAATCTTGTCTACAGGTGGTGGTGGTGGAGGTGGGGGTGGGGTTCCTAGCAGGCACCCTTGTTAATCCAGAGGTTTCAGGTCCAAATTCTAGAGGATTCTTTCATATTCTATACCAAAACAAGAGAGTTTTCAAAGCATTACTACCAGCATATTTGGAATGAAACGATACAGTCAGTGAACATGAAAAGCCATCACTTACCTGTCTGCTCTCAAGCATACAAGCCGGCGCATGCCTCCTGGCTAACATCCATACTATTTCTCACAAAATCAAACATGTTGTTGTTCCATCATATGCCGAAAACATGCACCATGGATAGGCAAGTTCATGTAAAAGTGCTCGTTTTTCAACCATCCAAGTCTCTTATAAGAGTCGATTTAAAACAACGATAAGCTACATTCTAGAATCATTTTCAAATGAAGACACAATTACGCATGAATTGTTCCTTGCCCCAGTTTTTTTCATTTTCATCCAAGAGGCATCCTACCAAGAATCCATCCTCTTCCTAATCAAGGCTACAAAAACCAAAAAAAAAAAAAGAAACACTTGTGAAATGAGGCATGACTGGCCATTCAAACTTCCCATTGCATCAATTCTCATGCAAAGCCTTCATCAAATATAATCGGCTGAAGCTCTGCCCAGAAACCCTGCAATGTTAAGGAACACAAAGATAATGAGACTATAAACATCAACAATGTGAGGCAATGGATAAGAGACCAGAGCGAGAGCAGAGTTTCAGCTCCCAGATCCATAGCAACAACAATAAAAGTTACAAACTCACCACCCCTCCTAGACTATGCAATTTTGCTTTCTCAATTCTCAAATAACTAGGTAAATTTGTCACAAGGAGAAACAAAATCTCTTCTATTACAATTCCTCCAGGCTCAATGGCTAAGAAAGTATTATCCCCCTTCAGACAACAAACAAGGAGTTGATCTTGAATAATTATTTGCAAAGAACACACACTTGACTTTTGGATGCAATCAAACTACAAAAATCCATACCTGGCATCAATGCTATCGATTAAAAGGAAAAACTCGACTGCAATTAGATTGGTTAGGGATTTTTAAAGTCAATTAGCAGAAGATGACACAACAGGGCAATACAATTTTGATGCTGAGGACTGAAGCGCACTGGAGCACTTCGTACCCAAATTTCATTCTGTCAGCAAAAGTTAAGATCGAAGTGTTTTGCCTAAAAAGATACCAACTCTAGGAAGCACATACTACGAAGCTAAAAAACAGATAATGATGCGGAAAACATAGAAGACATCAGACAACAGGCAGAATCTATATCAGAATTTCCCAAGGCAGTTGAAAGTCAACACAGAAATAGAAGCCAATAAGCTCATAAATGACAGATAATAGTCAAGCTTTCTTGCAGGAGATAAGGCATTACAGGATATGATATCAACCAGTCTTTTAGATCAGTAACATACCCATTGATTTGGTTGCAATAATTTGCTATTTGATTGGTTATTAGGAAACTATCCAACCGTGATGGTTCAGGGATTGGTTTGAAGATGGGATTTAAAGGATCCTCCTCAGGCAAGGGTTCTTCTCCTGCAGCTTTGCGTGACATGTTCTCTGACCTACAAAACACAATGAATCCAATATAAAATAGTAACTAGGAAAAAAATAGTGAAAATCAGACACATTTGCAAGGAGAATCCTAATTCAAAATGACCACACACAGCTCTAAAGTCGACAGGTTTTTCTTCTACAGCTTTTTTTTTTTCTTTTTGAAGTGGCAAGTGTTGAATCTAATCCAATGATCAAGACCTATGAAGAGAATATATCTTAATTTAAAAACCCCCAGAGTCTTTCTAAACATCTCCCTCCCCCTAGTCCTCAGGGTGAACGTGCATACACATCAATACCCCAACAGATATGTCCCATATCCACAACTTACACACATAAACAAGACAACTCTAATCTGTGAATGGGGTGGCGATTCATGCCAGGCTATGGATGAAATTGGTTTCTTAGGCTTAGAGAAGTGCCCTGTGGTACTTGCCCCGTTCAACCAACTTGGAAGGAAAACAGTGTCAAGTGCCTGTCAAAGTATCCATAGCAAAAGGAAGTGACTATCTGAAAATAATAGTTCCCACTTCCCACCTCATCTTTGGTTGCAGGGACATATAAACATCAGTTCTATAAAAAGCAAGTTCTTGTATACACAAGAACACATCCAAAGGACCAGTAGAAATCCCAACTTACACAACCCCAAACATTGTACCGTCCATCCAATTAAACAGCAAAATAGTCAGGGAGCAATGAACAATTAAATCAACATTTTACCTTCTCTTTTGAAGCCATGCTTGCTGCTGAGCTTGCTGGCGTGACAGGTTCCGATAGTAATATTGGAACTGCAAGGCATTATCATGTAAGGATAACATGTTATTCTGTTTGATAATATTGGATAACAAGAACACTAACCTTCTGCTGCTCCATTGACAAATCATCCATGCATTCAATCAAAAATTCTACATTCCTTTCCAAATATGGACTGGTTGATAATTGCAGGCGGTCATAATCACACTGGCATAGAAAACACAAGTAGGACAAATTACAAACATGAAGTTTAGGTTCCCAAATAGTCGCTCAAAACATTAATATTGTACCTGGGTCACTGGTGTATCATCTTCTAGCTCAGTCATAAAGGCACTAATAAGTGCAGAATTTGAAACTTTGATCTGAGTGCAAAAGGAAGAATGTTATTCAAACACAAACAGATACCTTTCTTCATGCTACATCAATTCCATGAAGTCATAGCAATATTTTATTCATCTTGCATGAATAAAAATAAAATAAAAAGCTTCAAAATCTTACAGGAATTTCCTCAAAAATATCAACCCATGACAAGTTTTTCTCCCTCAACCTATGGAAGCAAAAGAGACATCATGATGGGATTGCATTATATAGTTCAAATCCAGTTATCCAACTTTGTCTCAGGAAAACTTCTTACTTCTCTCCAGTAAAATTGTTATTGCGATACAGATCCATGAAAGAATCAGAAAGCTTCAAAGCCTTGAGAGCTAAAACACCTTGGTTAGCTCTTGAAGGATCATAAATTATACAAACACACCGTCTAATATTTTCCTGCATTCAAAAGAAAGTTCGAGAAATGAAACAATTAAGAGTGGAAAGCTACCATACTAAGTAATGGCAACCAAACGAATTCAAATGTATTCAAAACCCGCTTCCTGAAACTGGAAACTAAGTTAATCTTCATCACGGTTAATGTTCAAAGCTGTAGAAATTTAAATGAACCCAAAGAAGAATTGAAAAAACAAGAAAATGAAATAAATGCAAATGCTTTTATTTCCTTTTGGGATAAATACACTGATGCAGAGACTGAAACAATTAGAATTCATATATCTTTCTGTGATCTTTGAAGACATGGGAAAAACTAATACTAAAGGAAACAAGTGTATCCGATGCCCCCCAACAAGAACTAGCTTAAAGAAGATTATCTTCTAAGACATAGTATTGTAATTTGTAAGATTTTCTAAAGTAACAGATGGCCAGTTGGCTCCACCTAAGGAGCACCTCCTTAGGCGTACTTACTCAATATCTATGTTTGTGAAAACCCACTTTTGAAAGATGAATTAATGACTGGGAATTTCAACTGTAAGCTTTGGAGGAGAGGGACTCAGATGAATACTAGATGTGATGCTAAGGTTTTCCATCTTCTAGTGTGATTCCTAGGAAACCTATTAGTGAGATGCTGGTAGCCATATAAATTTATCTCCATTTCAGTTTATAAACCCCATATCCATTATCCTTTACCTATTTTTATCAATATACTCTTGAACATATCCCAATCCTCACCTATAACCTATTCACCAATCTCCTAACCCACCACACCTGCTATAATCTAAGAGTGTCAGGTGAAATGACATTTTAAATATGCAAACGTAAAATGAATTAGAGATGAGTAAATCATTCAGATTGTGCGCATGCCATATCAAAAAAGAAAACACTGATTAAACCTCTTTACCTGGTAATTCATAAATGTCTCGATCAATTCCACTGTTTGAAAACAACCAAACAACATTGACTGATACCTGAAAATTGAGAAGAGAATAACAGATCACAGATTGTACAAGCAAATTCTAGACATGTACATGCAGATGTATACACATATATTTATTTTGAAGAAAAATTAGTTCTGTTCAGAAAAGCATCAATGAAAGCAAAGGACTCGTAGTATGGAGTGGGAACAGGTCCACGTTGTGACCTCTTATAATAGACTTTAGAGACATTCAGAGAAGAGATACAAACATGCTTGTGTGTAACATTGTAATGTATAGCAATGCAATGAGGGAAAACCAAACTCATAAATGACCATTTAAGCCATTTCAAAATGAGTCTCAAGGGAGAAACTTTTTAAATAAATGCTGCTAATAAAATATAATTTACTAAGGAAAACCCATATGTCCCAAGAATTTATACTCAAAACAGAAAATCATTCCTTTTTTTTAACTGCCTTTTATTGCCAACGAAAAAGAAACAAGCAATAATAAGGTTCAAAACCAGTCCTTCCCAGATAATTTAATGATTTTCCACAATCCAAGTATGATCTGCAATCAAGTTTGGCATGTTCTTCCTATCCTAGACTTCGTCTCATCTTGGTTAATTTTGTGTATAACAACAGCCAAATCCATTCACTCCATGACATGATGGATACGGTCCAAGAAATAAGGAAAAGTAACAAAAAGTGAAAAGTGAAATCTCAAAAAAAAAATAAATCAGTTCTTGCAATTCCAATGCAATGTGATTTGTTTTATTCGGATCAAACATGGAAATAACTAGAGCATCATAGCAAGAAAGCGTCTGTGCTATCCAAAACATAAGAAACAATACCACAAAAAACAAGCATTTGAGATCTCTTCATGATTAAGAAATTAATATTACAAAAAAAAAATCAAAACTTCAAGCAAAACAATCGGGAAGGAAAAAATTTCAGACAGAGAAAAAAAATTATTAAAAGAAACTGACCATCCAACAGTGTTGTTGTCGACATTGACCTCTCTCAGGCACCTCATCATCTCAAGCTGATAATTAGCACCTTCTGCTTCAATCTCCTCATCCTCTTCCCTAATCTGCATAATAATAACAATAATTAATCAAATTCCGAAACCAATCAGAGTTTTCAAAAATTAAAATAATAATAAAAAGCATACCGGGAAAGGGAAACAGTTGGTAACTTCAAGAACGCTACCAACATCCAATCCTAGAAGCTGCCCAGTCACTAAAGACGGTGAAAACTCCTTGCAGTGTTTGATTATTTTCAACACAGCCTGTCAATAAACTTTATTTTATTAAATCTCAACTTTAACTTGTAATTTTCCTTTAAAAAATTATTAACAACGTTAAATATGAGAAAGTACCAGTCCTTCGATCTGAACAGCACGGAGAGGAGGAGCAACCTCCTCTGTGGCTGCTACTTGAAGGAAAGACCTTGCCATTGCTGCACAAAACACCCCAAAAATATAATTAATTACAGATCGTGACCGTCCGTACAAATACATAAGAAAAAGGAAAGAAAGAGATAGTACAGACTGGGAGTGGTAGTATTAGCCATGGCGTCGCCGAGAATTTGATGATGCGAGAAGACGCTTGCTTTAGCCTCTCTACCTGGCGAGCGAGAAAAACCCTTCTTCTTTTGAGAGGCAGCTGAGATAAGAAGCGGTGAAGTTTTGCTAGCTTGGGGCGGGCCGTGAGGGTGTTGTTGGGCTTGGCTTATGGCTTCATTGGTTTCGATGATTTGTGGTTTCTGTTCTCTTTCCTTTTCTTTTTATCTGTTTATTTATTTATTACGGGCATGTTTGGCATTATTTTATTAAAAAAATTATTTTTTTAGAATAAAAATTAATCTATCATAATTTGGGAAATATTGCAAATTCTTTTTTTGCTATTTATTTATTACGGGCATGTTTGGCATCATTTTATTAAAAAACTTAATTTTTTTAGAATAAAAATTAATTTATCATAATTTGGGAAATATTAAAAAATTCTTTTTTAACCCAAGATGCTTTTAATATTTTAAAAACCGCCCTTTCTTTGTTCAAAAAAAGAAATTGAAGATCTCTTAGGACAAATAAATAAATAAAAAGATGCTACTATCATTTCAACTACAGTTAAGTGGCAAAACCACCACCTTTTTAACATAAAGAGATTTTCAATATATAGAGGGAAGAAACTTCAGCTACGCTACTGGTGCGGTCCTTCGACACGTTCACCCACGCCAAAACAAGCAAATATTGAGAATGGATTGCAAGAACAATTTCAATGGCCACCCAGAAAAACATTGCCAAGGTCCCACACGCACACCATAAACACATCACTGCGACCAGTGCCTCCATCAAAAACATTGATCAATCTTCATCACATCAGTCATCTAGTGTCAAAGAAACAAGATCAGGAAATGAAAAGAAAAATCAATGAATCAAACAAGCTTGGAATGATCGATCCCAACAAGAGGTCCATGAGCTTGTGCAGCCATAGCAAGCTCGAACTGCCTTAAAGTAAATGAAGGGAATGGAATTATTTCTGGAGATTTCAGGCATTCCCAACCCTTTATGGGATTTGTCATCGTAGTTCCATCCAATCCTATGTGTGTTACATGCTTCACGTCAGTTGGATATCCGATTTCCATCTCTCTTTCCATTAGCTCCTCGTCTTCTTCTTTGTACACTGCATTTCGAGCCAAAGGTGGAGTACGGATCATGTGGGCAGCATTAATTCATACAAGAGAATGGTAAAATACCAAGAGAAATATTGAAACGAATCAAGATAGCATGAAGACCGAATAGCGGAAACCTGGGATTTAATTTCAAGGTAATTAACTTGTTAAATTAGTTGTGATTCTATGGTTAAGTTGAAAATCAATAATGATTAAGTAGATGTTAGTTAACTTGGTTGATATGTAATTAACCCCTAGCACCAGAAAAAATGAGTGAGAAGGAAGCACCCTTCACCTCAAAAAGAAAAACGTTTTTAGCTCCGGTGATAAGAATGTCTGGTCCGGAAACAGGACGACTGATAACGACAGAAATGGTAAGTTAATGGCCACCTAAAAGAGTAAAGGGCCTACTTTTGAAATTGAAACGATTTTAACATCTCATCATACATCACAGAAATGGTCCCTTCAGATTCTAATTTCCTCAATGAAGTCACCGCGCAGCTGCCATTTTACACGGAAGGGGATCATGAGCTGATGCTTTCATCTTACCTGGACTTGGCATTCCTGTCCTAATTCAGGCGTTGTGTTATTATTACTGTTATTAATTCTGCTTAGTTTCAATTTCTAGGCTGTAATTAACATGTATTGTGTGATCTTTGATCTGTATTCAAGCTATTGTATTAATGGGCAAGAAGTAAAAACAATCTTACCAAATACTTGGGAGAGAGTCTTGATGCCCCTAATCAATTTGTGCATGCTACCGGTTATGCAAGGCTTTGGAAGAGCCAGCAGGAAACTAAATGTATTGTTCTTCGTCTTTTCTTTACAAGAGCTTTCCTCCCCTTCTTGTCCTCCTTTAACAAAACAGAGAAAGAGAGAGAGAAAGAGTTAAATGGTAATTAAATAATCATGAAAAAGGGTTCCATACCTGAGAGAAGGGGAGGAGAGAATACTCGTTGCATGTGATTTGGTTTCGAGTTTTGGTTTCTTGCAGGATTCACTGGAGGCCACATCAACACTGGAGTGAGAAGCACAGGCGATGGAGAATGGAAGAACTACAAATCTTTCCATATGATCCCGCATATCCTCCTTACAGGATAAAATCAAACACAAAATCTAAAAGGGAATGCAGGCATTCAGGAGTAGTGCCGGGATCGAGCAAGAACACGGAAATTAGAGCATGGAAAGAATCAACACCAGAATATATAGAGCTAGCTGTTATATTGGGTTGCTGTAGGTTGTCTTTTTTCACAAGCTAGAATGATTTGTATCTGGAAATGT
The DNA here is from genome assembly GCF_000495115.2 of Populus euphratica. NCBI lineage: Eukaryota > Viridiplantae > Streptophyta > Magnoliopsida > Malpighiales > Salicaceae > Populus > Populus euphratica. Next base: position 437,108 of record NW_011500051.1, read on the forward strand.
TAAGATCCACCCAACTTTGGTGCTATGTGCATGTGTGAGAGTAATATTAGACTCCATGGAGTGGGTTGGAGTGGGTGGTTAGTTAAACTGTACAACTCAACCTAATATATCTACATGTTTTTGCTTCCAATTTGCAGAGGAGAGAGAGAGAGCCCCACAAAGCAACATTTTTGTCATAATATATTTTCTTGATTGATCTTGATAATTCTCTTTGGGGGTGGGCTCAATTCTCACTTGCCTCTCTTGTAGATTAAGCCACCAATCATTTCTGGCTACAGTCTTCATTCTCTTGATCTTTTATTTTTTATTTCCTTAGCATGAACTCCTTTGCGATGTAGACTACCTTCGTCACGTAGATAGAGTGAGTCCCAAGCGACATTCTTCTAACAGGATTCAAGCGTTGGCTCAAGTGTTTCTTTGTTTCCTTAAAAGGGTGAGTGCGACACTTGCTAGCCCTTACAAATGCAGAAAGCAAAGCCGAAATTCCTGTTTTCCTCCCCTTATTAATTATTCCTTTTATACCTCAACAAGTCACAGTACACTACACATCTTTGAATTGATTCTTTTTTGAACTACACATCTTTGATTTTCCTCCCCTTATTAATTATTCCTTTTCCTTTTATACCTCAACAAGTTACACTACACTACACATCTTTGAATCGATTTTTTTTGAACTACACATCTTTGAATCTATTTATTTTAAGAAATAAAAATTGAATCTCTCGTACTTATAAAATTCAATTCTATCCGGTAGATTAACCAAAAACTTGATCAATTTAAAACTAAAATTAAACTAAGTTTACATCTTTGAATCTATTTATTTTAAGAAAAAAAATTGAATTTATCATACTTATAAAATTCAATTCATCCGGTAGATTAGCCAAAAACTTGATCAATTTGAAAGTAAAATTGAACTAGATTTAAAAAAAATAAAAGAAGGAAAAGCTTTGATCATCCGATCAAAAATTCAATTGACTTTATAATTATTGACTTTATAATTCGGTTGACTGGTTAAAATTCAGTCAAAAATATGATTATAACCCATTATTTATTTATTTATTTATTAATAAAAATAAAATTGTTTTATTTTATATATATATAAAAAGTTAAACAACAATAACTCGACAATTCAATCAAAACATTCAAGCTTGTGCGAGGCTAGGCTTAAAAACTATAGAATTTACTATATATATATTCTCACTGGATTTACGAAAAAAATAAAAAAATAAAAACACTTTTATCACCCTATCAAAATTCCAATTGACTTTATAATTCAGTTGACTTGTTAAAATTCAGTCAAAAACATAATTATAATTTATTAATTGTTTATTTATTTTTAATAAAAATAAAATTATTTTGTTTTATAAAAAAAAGTTAATCAAGAATAACTCGATAATCCAATCAAAATCTATAATTCAAGTTTTAAACCTACGACTCAAGCTTTGTGCAAGGCTAGGTTTAAAAACTATAGAATTTACTATATACATATATATATTCTCACTGGATTTCGGAGCAACCAAAATCATAGTTTTAAAATAATTATTAATAAAAAGAGAATGAACGTTGTAGCAATAGCTAATTCTTGATTAACATTTACTTATAATTTCTTATTTGTTCTCTTTGAAGGATAGTTTTCAAGTTTTGATTCATGCCCCCCTCACTTACATGAGAAATCACATGCGTTTGGGGCTTGTGGAAAATATAAATATCTTACAAAATGCACCAATTTAGATGTCAATTGCATATAAATTTAAGACCTGAAATAAAATTAGGAATTTAATCTCAAGGCTTACGTAAAAAATCTTACAAAAACTCTTACTGTTAAACCAGAAAAACAAATCAGACAAAAACTGTTAAATACCTAACCTAAACGATTTGAATGTTCCCTCAAACTTTAAAGAGTAATTCTTAAAAAAGGCACATGCACGTTTAAAGTTCTAGGTTTGATGGTTTTCATCTATAATTTATTGTTGTTTTATAAAATTTCCCATCGAAGATTTCGACCAACTGCTTCACAAACCACTTCTAACTTTACCTGAGTCCTCAATCTCTTTGCTGTAGATCACACAACACGATAATAGTTCATGTCAGGAAGGTATGGTTTCCAGAGCTTACTGCCGATTCATGGGCAGCAATTTCATGAAGACATGAACAATGAATTCTGGAGCTTTCCAGGTTACTCAGTGTGTAAAGCTCCTATTCAAGGATGCCTGCCCTGGGTGTTCTTCCCAGAAGCTCTGCTCAATTATATTACAATGTTGTTGTACGATTACTCTGTTACGAGGTTTTTCACCAGATGCTCCGTTTTCATATGGGACCATGCCGTCCTGCATGAAAAACAAATCTGAGATTCAGGAGTTACGAAACATGTGCAAAGGACTCCAACATGCTGCCAAGTACGAAAGGAATAATGATTAATGATGTATGCTCCTGTTCTGCTAAGCTTTAAACATGGCTGAAAGCAGTTCAAACCTCTTCCATTGAACATCCTTTAAAAACGAGGAGCTAGCTAAAACCCCACAATCTTTCCAAAACTATAGTGGTTACATATTAAACAAATTGAAATGTACCAACAGAAAGTGGAGTACTTTCTCTAACTGCCAGTAAAGTCCGTCACTGACATCAACCACGTGGTATCCACTAAGGCTGCCTTTTTTTTCATTAATTTTTGTGTTTGCAGTGAAACAAACGCAGTAAAATATTGTGGGGTTTAAATCAAACTATATTTTATATAGTATGATCTACTAAAAATTTAAATTTAAATTTAAAATTTATTTTTTATTAAATAGTTTTTATATATTTTTTTAATCGAGTTTCATAAAATTCTTTTTTTTTTTGTGTTTTAAAAATAATTTTGAGAAAATTTCAATTTTTTTATTTTTTTTGCTTCAAATTGATATATTTTTTATGTTTTCAAATCATTTTGTGTGCTATATTAAAAATAATTTTAAAAAAATAAAAAAATATTATTTTGATATATTTATAAATAAAAAACACTTGAAAAAACAATTACAACTATAGTTCTACCACATATTTTATACATGTTTTTTTACTATACATAAATATTAACCATAATTTTTACCAAATATTTATTTAAATCCAACTAATCATATTTTTTTAAATTATAACCATAAAAATTATCTTAAAAATAAAAATATATTCCAAATCATAAAACCATGTTATCTTTTAAGTTTTTCAACTCCAACTATATTGTTTACAAAATAGTCTAACATTCATGGATGAACTAAAACCCCCTCATTCCAAAGTAACTTGATTATGCATGAACATTAAAATTTAAAAAAAATACAATAATTCTCCTAAGAAAATTATTGTTACCCAGCACTCTTAATACTATTTATTAAAATGATGTAGTGATAAATTGCTCCTAACTTTGTTTTTGAAACTCCTAACTAGGCTTTAGAAGTAATATTGTGGTTATAATGACACAATTATTTTTTATAATTAATTATGATTCGATTGGTTAATTTTTAAGCTGATGCGAGTCAATAAATTTTTTAAAAATTAATTTATTTAAATTTTATTATTTAAATTTTTTTCTTGTTTTTGTTTCTATGAAATCATTTCACTCTTATACTTATAATTACAAGATTTGCAAGTTCACATGCTTTAATATTTCTTTTAATAATTTTACTCTTTCTCTAACTGCCAATAATGTCCCTTACTTAACCCTGACATCAACCATGCGGTATTCAATAAGGTTGTGATTGTTTTTCACTAATTTTTGTGTTTATGGTGAAACAAACATGCTAAAATAGTTAATAATAAACTAAACTGTATTTTATATTGTAAGACCTATTAAAAAATTAAATTTGAAATTTAGTTTTTATTAAATAGTTTTTACATATTTTTTTATTGAATTTTATAAAATTCTTTTTGTTTTTGTGTTTCAAAAGTAATTTTCAAAAAAATTGAATTTTTTATATTTTTTCTTTGCTTCAAATTGATATATTTTTTATGTTTTCAATTATTTTGTGTGCCATATCAAAAATAAATTTTTTAAAATAAAAAATTATTTTGATGCATCTCCAAATAAAAAGTATTTTGAAAAATAATTACAATTTCTACCAAATACATGATTTTTTCTACACATAAATTTTAATCATAATTTTTACTAAATCAAATTAACCACTGTTAACTACACCTTTTTTAAATTTATTTTTTAAAATTATAATCACAAAAATTATCTCAAAAATAAATATATTTCAAATCATGAAACCATGTTATTCTTGAAGTTTTTCAACTTTATTCATGTTGTTTGTTTACAAAATAGTTTTAAATTCATGGATAAAGTAAAACCCACCTGAACTGGATTTCAGCCAAGTTAATATTGATTCAAAATTGAATACAAACTCAATCCAAAGTAACTTGATTATGCATGAACATTGAAATTAAAAAAAAACACATACTAATTCTCCTAAGAAAATTATTGTTAACTAACACTGATACTATTTATTGTAATAGTATAGTGATAAATTGCTTCTAACTTTTAAAAAAATCCTTTAAATTAGGTTTTAGGAATAGTATTGTGGTTTTTTTATGATGACACAATTGTTTTTTATGATCAATCATAATTTAATTAGTCAGTTTTTAAGTTAATGAGAGTTAATTTAAAAAAAAATAATTTATTTTAATTTTATTATTTATTTTTTTTTGTTTTTTTATAAAATTATCTCGCTCTTATATCTATAATTACAAGATTTATAAATTTACATGATTTAACATTTTTTTTAATAATTTTATTTTTTATTATTAAGTTGTTTGATAATTCATTTAGGTTTAGATTTGGTTCTTTTTATTATTTTTTAATTATTATATTTTTAATTGGTCTATTTATTTATTGTTTTTACATTTTTTTCTTCATCTTTTTTAAAATATAAATTAAATCAATAACTTGTATCTCATAATTTTTTACCCTAACATTCTTTTTTAACATAAATTAAAAAAAAATATTCGGCTTGTGACAGATTGCCGGGCATAATAAAAAAGAGAATGAGATTTTTAGAGATGCAATTATCAAAGTATTAACATCACATATTCTGTTGGAGGGATCGGGAGCTAGTACAGGGCGAGGGTTTCACTCCTCACACATCCATTCCAATATTTCTTTTTTTGTTAACACACAACATTTGATGCTGGATTTACATTTTGGACTATATTTTATATATTTTTTTAAGATTTATTTTGTATAAAATACACATGATGGTTAGCTTCTACACTTTCTTTCTTTCTTTTATATATTTTTTTTATTTTATAATAAAAGTATTCTTAAAAAAATTTGCATGTTTATTAAGATTATTTAAAAAACATGACTATATGTGCACTTGATTTATTTGAAAGAATTTAATAGATTTCTAAATTCACACATTTCTTCTTATGCCATATTCTTTAAATTTAATCCATTAAATTCAAGTTAAAAAAATAAAATATAACATGCCATAAAAATAACAACTTAAATTTTATTTTTTTACTAATCAAAATTATCAAATTCAATATTATTAATTAGATTTAAAACATATACATATTTTAAAATTTTGACTCGAAACTATAAATATAATTTTATAATTGATTTGAAATATTTTTTATTTAGAAATATATTAAAATAATATTTTATTTATTTATTTTTTAATATTAGTATATCAAAATAATCTAAAAATGTTAAAAAAATAATTTAAAGATAAAATTAAATCTAAAAACAAACGTTTAACGGTGTCGTATTGAAGTGGGGAGCTGATTCATACTTCCTTTCCTCATAAAAAAAAATACAAAACTCCCTACCCAAAAGCATCACTTCCTCCAGATTCTTTCTTTCGTCTCCACCAAAATGGTTACCAAACCACTACTAGGCATGAAAAACAAATCTGAGATTCAGGAGGTACAAAACATGTGCAAAGTACTCCAACATGCTGCCAAGTGCGAAGAGGAATAATGATTAATGATATATGCTCCTGTTCTACTAAGCTTGAAACATGGCTGAAAGCAGTTCAAGCCTCCTCCATTGAACATCCTTTAAAAACGAGGAGCTAGCTAAAACCCCACAATCTTTCCAAAACTATAGTGGTTAGATCTTAAACAAATTGAAATGTACAAACAGAAAGTGAAGTGCTTTCTCTAACTGCCAGTAATGTCAGTCACTTAACCCCTGACATCAACCACGTGGTATCCATTAAAGCCGCGTTAACTAATTTTTGTGTTTGCGGTAAACCAAATACAGTAAGATTTTTGATAACAAACTAAATTGTATTTTATATTATTAAATTTATTAAAAAATTGAGTTTAAAATATAATTTTTATAAAATAGTTTTTATATTTTTTTTTACTGAATTTCATAAAATTCTTTTTATTTTTACATTTCAAAAGTAATTTTAAAAAAATTAATTTTTTTATTTTTTTATTTGCTTCAAATTGATATATTTTTTATGTTTTCCAATTTTTTTGTGTGCTGATATAAAAAATATTTTTTAAAAAATTAAAAAATATTATTTTGATATATTTCTAAGTAAAAAATACTTTGAAAAACAATTACAACTATACTGTTATAAAATATTTTATACATATTTTTTACTACACATAAATTTTAACCATAATTTTTACTAAATATGTATCTAAATTCAACTAATCATAATTAACCATAATCCAAAAACTAATCATGATTAACCATAATCCAAAGTAACTTGATTATGCATGAACATTGAAATTAAAAAAAAAACACTAATTTTCCTAAGAAAATTATTGCTAACCAACACTCATAATACTATTTATTATAATGATGTAGTGATAAATTGCTCCTAACTTAAAAAAAAAAAAAACCTTTGAACTAGACTTTAGGAGTAATATTGTGGTTTATTTATAATGACACAATTGGTTTTTATAATTGAATATGATTCAGTTGGTCATTTTTAAGCTAACAAGAGTTAATTTTTTTAAAAAAAAATTGATTTATTTTAATTTTATCATTCATTTTTTTTTTTTATAAAATCATCTCATTCTTATACCCATAATTATAAGGTTTGCATGTTTACATGCTTTAACTTTTTTTTTTAATAATTTTATTATTTAATATTGAGTTGTTTGATAATTTGAATATGGTTTTTTTATTATATTTTTTTTATTATTTGTTTAGTCTGTTTATTTATTTATTTATTTTATATTTTTTATTCATCTTTTTTAAATTATCAATTAAATCAATAACTTTTATCTCATAATTTTTTACCCTAACATTCTTTCTTAACATAAATTAAAAAAATATTCAGCTTGTGACAGATTACAAGGCATAATAAAAAAGAGAATAGGATATTTAGAGATGAAATTTCACCGACCCATCGAAGTATTGACATCACGTATTCTGTTGAAGGGATCGGGAGCCAGTGCAAGGCAAGGGTTTCACTCCTCACATATCCATTCCAATATTTTTTTTTAGTTGGCACACAATATTTTATGCTGGATTTATATTTTCCACTATATTTTATATTTTGTTTTTTTAATATTTCTTTTCTATAAAATATACATGATGGTTATCTTCTACTCTTTCTTTCTTTGTTTGTTTTATATTTATTTTATTTTATAATAAAAGTATTCTTAAACAAATTTGCATGTTTATTAAGATTATTTAAAAAAATATTTAAAAACTTAATTATTTTAAAAAACATGACTATATGTTATGCACTTGGCGTATTTGAAAGAATTTAATAGATTTCTAAATTCACACATTTCTTCTTATGTCATATTCTTTAAATTTAATTCATTAAATTCAAGTTAAAAAAATAAAATGTAACATGCCATAAAAATAACAACTTAAATTTTTTTTTTTCACTAATCAAAATTATCAAACTCAACTTTAATAATTAGATTTAAAACATAAACATATTTTAAAATTTTGACTCAAAACTATAAATATAATTTTATAATATATTTGACATTATAATAGTAGTAATTATTTTTAAAAATATTTTTTATTTAAAAATATATTAAAATAATATTTTATTTATTTATTTATTAAAATTAGTATATCAAAATAATCTAAAAATGTTAAAAAAATAATTTAAAGATAAAATTAAATCTTTTGAAAAAAATGTTTAACGGTGTCGTATTGAAGTGGGTGCTGATTCAGACTTTCTTTCCCCATAAAAAAAATACAAAACGCCCTACCCAAAAAGCATCACTTCCTCCAGATTCTTTCTTTCTTCCCCACCAAAATGGTTACCAAACGACTACTAGTCTAGAATAACAGAAACCCCCTCTCCCTCGTATCTGCAACATGGCTTCCTCTCTTCTTCTCTCGAACCCATTTTTGACCTCACCCCATCATCCAAACAACCTAACTCGTAGACAACAACCTCTTACGCTTCGGCCTACCTCAGCTTTTACTCTCCTGAATCTAACAAAACCCTCTAATAGTAATAATAATCCAAAATTCCTCAAACCCACCCCTCCTTTTCTGGGTTTCAAGAAATTTGCTACAAGAATCTCCACCGGAGATGCTGACACTGATACCTCTGCCCCCCCACCACTTGTAGGTGAGGATTCAGCCGCTTTCGAATTGGGGAAGCAGAAGGTATCTTCTTGGATATATTTCAGTTTGATTTTGGGTGTTGTTTTGTTTGTGCTTGACGTGGCTTGGATTGATAACTCTACTGGGTTCGGAAAGGATTTCATCAGTGCTGTTTCGAGTCTCTCAGAAAGCCCTGAGGTGGGTTTTATTTATTTATTTTTTGTTTTATTGCTGAATCGAGCATATGGAATTCTCACGCACAGAAATTTGTCACTAAAATGGTTCGAGCAGGCCTGCCTTATGAATTATACTCTTCATCTTAGCCGTTTAAGTTGCGTATGTATCATTTAGTTTATATATGTATATCTGTTCCACTGACATAGCTAGCTAGCTATCAACGTTTAAATTGAGCGAAATTTTTTCTTAGACAAGTGCAATTTTGGACGTAAAAGATGGATGTGAGATACCTTTTCGTTTATCTCTCGGTCTGGTCAGATGTGATCAGCAAGAAGTCTACGATTCTGCTTTGGTGGCTTTTTGTTGCGTGCAAACTGGTCATTTTAAGTTTTTGAATGATGGATAAATTAATCTCTATGAGATGCTAACCCCTTTTGTTTGACTGACGTGGGACGACCTGCTTTAGTGCTTTAACCTGGGAATGCCTATGGAGCTGCCTGAAATGATATGTTTGAGGTCGCAACGAACATGCTGAATGAAAAGTTCCAACCCCTTGCAGTTATGCGTCCAGGCTAATAGAATAGAAAATAAATGGATTTCTGCAGAATTCTTCACGAATGGATATATGGATATATGGATATTAATGATTTATAGGTTTATGAAACAAATATCAGATTACTTTCCTTGTTGATTGTATGTAAGAGATTTGGCATCGTAGATATTCATTTGTTACTTTGGTTCCTTTGTTATGTGAGATCTATACATCACTTTGCTTTTTTACATGTAATTGAAGCCTGCTTGAAATGTTTGCAGGTGGTTATGTTCATCCTTATTCTAATTTTCGCCACCGTCCACAGTGGTCTGGCAAGTCTCAGAGACATGGGTGAAAAACTTATTGGAGAACGTGCATTTCGTGTTTTGTTTGCTGGAGTTTCTCTTCCATTGGCTGTTAGCACTGTTGTGAGTTCCTGATCCTTTTATACAATTTACAACATGCCCCCTCCACAATCTTAGTGGTTTTCAGTTTTTCTGAATTCCTCATCTATACAATCTGCAACAGCCCCTGGCTGACTTCTGAATGGCCGTGCTGCAGGTGTACTTCATCAATCACAGATATGACGGCATCCAGTTATGGGAGCTTCAAAGTGCTCCTGCGGTGCATCAAATTGTGTGGCTTTCTAATTTTATCTCCTTCCTTTTCCTTTATCCTTCAACTTTTAATCTATTAGAAGTAGCGGCTGTTGACAGGCCTAAAATGCATCTCTGGGAAACTGGAATAATGAGAATTACCAGACACCCGCAGGTATGGTATTTATTTGATTGGCCTTTTACCAAGCAGTTGAATGAAGCGTTTCCTATTTCAATAATTAGAGTAAAAAATAAGCTACTTCTTTATGACTCTGATGGTTTCTAAGAGTCAACCTTACTTGTTATGCTATTCCAGTAATCCACTTCCCTCTTAAAGATCGTGTTGTGCTGGTGCTACTTAACTATGATGAGTTGGATATCTGGATCTTTTTAGCATCATTGAATTTAATCTATTTTGGCTGGAAAAAAATGTGACCTTTGAGCCATGACATGAGGATGAAATCCATTCCATCGCGTCTAAGTCAGGACACACGTCACTCTTCGTAACTGAAATACACTTTCATACTATACTTGATGAACTGAACCTGAAAACTTGCTTATGCAAATGTAGCCATATTTTGTCTTTAGATACTTTTGAGGGCTATCTAAATAAATCAAAATAATAATAGATCCTATGTAATGCTGAAACACCCCCTTCTATGGTCTCTCTCCCCCTCTCACCTCTACACACACGCACACACAGGTTTGCATGCACTTACAGTCACTCAAACAGAGTTGTGAAAGAAATCTACATTTATTGCTGTATTTCTTTACAGATGGTTGGGCAGGTGATGTGGTGCTTGGCTCATACAGTTTGGATTGGGAACTCTGTGACTGTTGCTGCATCTCTTGGTTTAATTGGACACCATTTATTTGGTGTCTGGAATGGGGACAGGAGATTAGCAACGAGATACGGGGAGGCTTTTGAAGCTGTAAAGAAGCGAACAAGCATAGTCCCTTTTGCAGCTATCCTTGATGGTCGTCAAAAGTTACCTAAAGATTACTACAAGGAATTTTTGCGGTTGCCATATTTGTCAATCACTGCATTGACTCTAGGTGCATACCTTGCCCACCCGCTTATGCAGGCTGCCAGTTTCCGGCTTCACTGGTAGGGTATGGTATCTTCGTCTCAGTTGTAAGAAATTGGATACAGTCTGAAATTACATATAGTTAATGTACAAGTCTTGATGCATTTTGCTTATCGCAGTTTCCTGTATACATGAATGAGGGATATGTATTATTGTATAAAATAGAACAGCCACAGCAAAGAATGCATATACGGCCGATTGGCATGTTTTGGTAGTGCAAGTACAAATTAGATTTATGGCCTGCGCGCTAGTCCAAAAAAAAAATTAATGTAAAAAAAAAGTACTAGGTAAAAAAATTTATGACCTAATTAGTAATTTAAATAATATAAAAAATATAATAGCAATAAATAAAATAAAAATAAAAAATGACTAAAAAAAATTGAGATGAGTTTATTTGGAGTATAAAAAATTTAATGTTTAATGGAAAAATTAAAATAAAATAAAAAGAGAGAGAGAGAGAGAAATACATAGTTAATTGAGTTAACTTGAAAGGAAAGGAAAAAAAAATATATGAAGATTAATTTTCAATGCCTTAAATATTAAATAATAAAATTAAAATTAATATTATGCCTTAAATATTAAATAATAAAATTAAAGTTAAAATCAATATTAAAAAAACTAAATTTAATTAGTATTAACTTTTAAAACTAATGATTTTAGTCATGAATCTAAAAATAATATTATAGAAGTCATAGAAAAAAAATAAAGAGTAAAAATAAAATAAAAAACATCATGAAAAAAAAAAAAATTGAGTATACTTTTATAAAATAAAAAACATCATGAAAAAAAAATGAAAAAAATTGAGTATACCTCTGAGACTTAGTTTAATCTCTAAAACTAGAAACCCATGAAATCTTGGATCTGAGTTGAATTAAGAAACTTAATTTCTAATCAATTTAATTTTAAAGAATGAAATCATGAAATAAATATTCAAAAATAAATTTAAATGAATGGAGAACAAATTTGATAAAAAAAAACTCGCGGGGAATGGAGAACAAATTTGATAAAAAAAAAAAACTCGCGAGGGATGAAATTGTAAAAATAAAATCTAAAAAAATATACAAAATAGATAACAATAAAAAAATAGGGATTAAATTTAAAAAATAAAGAAAAATGAAAAAGAGTGAAATTAAAAAAAAACATTTGTAATTTTATGATTAAGTGTGTACTATTTTTTTTTTTTAATGTGACTTGGGACATAAACAAAACCAATGAAAAAAGGTTGATATATAAGCAAATCCAAAAAAAAAAAGAGAAACAACAAACAATGCATGGTAAAAAAAAAAGTCATATAGAAGGCTAATAGACCAAAAAAAAGAGCCTAAATACTAATGATATAAATGAAAAAAAACATCAATTCTAAAAAAACATAAAAAAACTCAGATAAATCTTCTAAATTTGAAAAAAGATTTCAAACTCATAACTCATTAAATTCTAGACCTGGACTAAATCAAGAAGTTCAATTTCTAACTAAAAATTGAGTAGATAAAGTAAATTTAACAAAGAACAACAATTAAAAAAACTCAAGAAAACCTGTATTATTTTTAAAATTAGTGAAAAATTCTAGAATAAAAAATAAAAAATTAACTTTTTATTTCAAATAAAATAAATGTCAATTAAATGAATTTGAACTAAATATAAAAGAAAAATAAAATATAAGGGATGAAATAGAAAAAGAATCCAACCTTATAAATTGTATAAAAAAATCATTTCAAATATTGAAGGAAGGGAATAGAAAAAAATATAAATTTAAAGAGGTAGAAAAAAAAAACGACTAAAGAATGATAAATAAAAAAACTTAAAATAACTAAGTCATTTTCAAGACAAAAAAGAAATCCATAGAAAGCAAACTAAAAAAAAACCTAATTTTTAGTTGAATAAATACTGAAGGATGAAAAGAGAAAAAAAATCAAATAAATCTAAATAAATATCTTAAATCTGATCAAATATTAAAAATTCATAACTCATGAAACCTTCGATCGAGATCTAATCAAGAAGTTTATTATAAATCAATTTAAAAATATCAATTTTTAAAACTTGTTAAAGCAAGAAAACTATCAATTAAAAGAATAGATATTACACTTGATAAAAATAAAAAATCAAAGAAGGGTGAAATCGTAAAGAAAAATCAATTTTAAAAAAATTATTTTTAACAAAAAAAAAGGTAATAAAAAGAATGTGGATTGAATTTGAAAGATGCAAAAATTTAAGAGGGATAAAATTAAAGGGATACTAATTTTATAAATCATGCAAGATAAAAAAAATTATAATAAAAAAAAATCAAATTTAAAGAATCAACAAATTAAAAGATTGTAAGGGATACTAATTTTATAAATCATTCAAAATAAAAAAAATCATAATAAAAAAAAATCAAACTTAAAGAATCAACAAATTAAAAGATTATTCTTGAATATTGACATAAATATTTAAACAAGAAGAGAGAGGAGAAGAAGAGAAAGAAAAAACAGCGATGGGCACCAAACCGCTGTAAATCTTAGAAAACATATTGGCTTATCAGGTCAAGATGCTGTAACCTTTTAAATACTATACTAGAAAGCAGTGTTTGACAATTAAAGAACTCCATATACATTGTCTGAATAGTATGATGATTGTCTACGTATTTATGTATGTCAACAAGTTTGTTTTTTTAATTATATTCAATAAATATAATTTACAACAATGTTTTTGAATATTATTAAAATTTACAAAAAAAATAATGTAAAATAATTTAAAAAAACCTATAGATAAGAGTTTTATTGATTTTATTTTTAAAGATATCAAATTAATTATATTTAAAAAAATTAAAAATACAAAAATATTCTTAAATAATAAACATTAAATTATTTTATGAGTAATTTTAGTACACAGGACGGCTGGGACAAACTTGGTTAGGTAATATATGGGACCACACGCATCACATGGGACTGCTGCTGCTGCATCGACATAAAATGAAAGACGAGGACAAGGCAAGTGTTTGTGGAAGCATGGCCGACAGGCATACCAAGTACAACGACAGGAGCAAATTAATTTTCAGCTCGGTGATATGTCGTTCTAGGTTCTCTTCATTTGTTTCGGTACTGACATGAAATTTGCAATTTCTGTAGTTATATTCACATTATTGCAGAAAATGAGCTCTCTAAAGTCTATCTAATCACGTTTCTATATATACAGATATTATTGACAACCTTGTACATAATTCTGATATCATTATTATGACACGAAATTACAATGATATCATTAATATATCAATATATATATATATGTGTGTGTGTGTGTGTGTGTGTGTGACCACACACCACAGTACTAATTGGGAAATTACTGTTGATATAGACTAATTGACAGTATTTACTAAAACAATATAATAACATCTTTGCTCCCCACACCAAAAGACTTATAACTAGTTATTGGAGGCATTAAATGCGGCATATAAATCATTTTCAAATTGATAAAGGATAATATAACTCAATCTTACATCCCCAAAATTCTTTATGTAAAACATATTAAAAGTTAAAAAAAATGGTCACAAATAGAAAAGTAATTTAAAGGTGTCAAGAACATGTTAAATAAGGACTTAATTGTATAAAATAAAAGTTGGAGGACCAAATTAAACCAATGAAAAAGATTGAAACTTAATTGTAGCAATGAATGACCTAATTGAAGAAAACAATGAAAATTTACATCAAATTAAAAAAAATATTAAAGACTGAAGTCGACTTGCAAAATAATTAAGTTGAGGGACTTGATTGATCTAATAATTAAGTTGAGGGATTTGATTGATCTTTTGATAGGGTTAATTGATTTAATCAAGGGTTTAATTAAAAAAAATTAGCATGACCCAGATCGTAAATCTATAACCAACAATGTAGTGATGCCACGAGGACACCCCACCAATGCTAAAACTCAATATATATATATATATATATAATTTACATAACATTTTCTAATTTTTTAAGTATTGCTCAAAACCAATAAAATATTTTATAATTCAAAATACATATTATATTAAAAAAAAATTAATTTTGATTGAAAATAAGATAACAGTAGAGTGTTTAAAATATTAAATTTCTAAGAATAAAAAAAGTACCGTGGAAGCAAGCGAGATATACTACAAAAAAAGAGAGCAGGAATTCTTAATCAAATATCAACATGCTAATGGAGGCTAGAAACCTAAAATAATATTAAAATAAAGGAGTGAATTCAACTAACTCAGTGAAATAATAACATTTAATATATATTTTAACTATTTATAAATATAAGAACACATACATAAACACATATATAAGAGATTAGACAAAGCCATTAGCTCAACAAAATAATTATCAAAACAAATAAATATCATATTTAATAGAATTTAATTCGACAGAATGTGAATGCAAAATCAAAAATGGATAATTACTCAAAAAACAAAGCAACATATGTAAATATTTAAGAATTTATCAATTCTACTTATCATATAATCAATATACATGTAATATTTATATTACATACATATTAAAGATTCTCATACTCATCTAGAAAATAAAGCAAAAAACAAACAGATATAGAATCAAAGACTATTAAGAACTGCTAGTAGGAACATAAACAAAACTTATAATGGATATAAACAAACACTAAAAACCAACTTGATGCAAAAGACATAAAATATTGAAACTCTAAACTTTGAGACCAAAACATAATTATAAAGCCAAACTGATTTATTTAATGGATTGCAAATATACTACATACTGATCGAACATAATAAACCTGATTAACTCTTACTAGTAAGTCAATAGATTGACCAAAATGACCAACCAATTGAATGCTACCGTAAGCCAACTGGTCAATCAATTTAGACCAACTAGTCAACCAGCAATATTAAGCCAACTAGTCATCTAGTTTAGACCAATTGATCGATTAGTTAATTGAAATTTTTAGAATCCTGATATTTCAGGCTTCAAATCTACAGATCCAAAAAACAATCGATTTGTTCTTCAAAAATAATAATTCCAATCATCTAATCAATTTGTTTTAAGCCAATTAACACCTTAAAACATCAATTAAAATTTTTAAATCATTCAATCACCAAATCATACTACAAATTCTAAAACCCTTCTTTAATCCATCAACTATCAAATCTCTAGTAAAAAAATAACAAAAAAAAATACTTACTTGTTTCTTCAATCCTTATTAAAACCAGAACTTAAGCTCAGACTCGAATTCTTTAGTATTAGGAGAAAAGCAATTCTGTAGTAAAATCTTTTTTAAAAGCATGGGTTAGGTTAAGTTCTTAGGTTTGGGCTAAACTTAAGTTTGGGTATAATAACCAAAAGATAGTTTTATAGAAATTAAGTTTGAAAGTTAATTTGGTTAAAACTGAAAGAATTAATAAAGTTTAAGAATTTTATTGAATTTTTAATGAATTTAATAAACTTAATTTAAAGAAAATAAAATTTTAGAAGACAATTCATATCAAAATTATAAGAATTAATAATCCAATAACCAAATTGAATTGTTTCAAGGTTTTGATGACTCAATTGATTCAATCATAAATGAAATTACAAAAAAAAATGATTACATGGTCAATTTATTGATCAAATTGAAAATATTCAAGACCAATAACTATATTGAAAAAGATAATGAGTCTAAAGGCTTAGTTGAATAAATCAAAGGATAAAATTGAAAACAACTGAGACTTGAATAAATCAAAGGATAAAATTGAAAATATTAGAAACAATTGAGGGTTTAATTGTAAACATTCAAAAGATTAAGGGATGTAATCCAATTGAAAAGATATAAAACCCTAATTAATCTAGAGTTAACTAAAATGATGCTACTTTAGATTGTTTTTAAGAAAAATATTATTTAAGACCAAATGACTTATTGTCTTGCCATTATTCATCTTTTTCCTTAAACAAAAACATGGTTGGGTTACCACCATTCAAAACCTATTTAACCCTTATCCAGCTATTAAACCACACCAAAATTCTCCTAATCAATGGATATAATCATTGTCTACAATGCCAACCCCTCGGATTTTCTTTCTTTTCTTCCAAGTTGTGCTTATAACACAAGATAAAAACTTATCCTTAATAGTCCAAAATCTAAGACTATTCGTGTCATCTTCTCATCATTTATAGAGTGTGACATGTTTTTTTTTTTTTTGCAGTTCTAATAAAAAAACACAATTTCTTCTCGAACATCAAAGATCTAAAATTTCTAAGCTCATAACCTTTAGACCTTTCTTATTGTCTTATAAAACACAAACCAAAACCTTAACCAGGAAGTGAAACTAAAGCAAAACCCTCGTACAAAAACTCTAAAAACCTTAGAATTTCTTTCATATATAAAAACATTAGTCTTATATCAATCTTTTCCACACCACATTCTCTATTTTTTTACTATAAATCCTCGATATAAGACTCATATCTTAAAAAAAAAAAGAATTTGGAATCATTCCTCGTTACTGAATATTCCTTAATCAAGATTTAAAACTCTTAAGGACTCTAAATTACCAAGGATTGAGGATTTTTTTTGGAGAACAATCCCTAAATCTCTACTATAGCTTATAAGGTATAACAATTTTTTACTCTAGAATATAATCCTTAGTGGCATCACCTACCTTGATTAGAATATGTGCATGAAAAATCTGATAAGTATTTTGTTAAAATCTATTTTGCCCTTAAAGCTTATGAGTATAAATCTAAACATTCTCCTCTGAAATGGAAACATGTATTAACAAAGTATAATCTTTAGGTGAAATTCCAATCTAGTTTTTTGTTTCTATCCTTATTTTTTCAATAATCTTCCCTCATTTCATCATTAATTTGAGAGAATTTTGTTGTTAGAGTTTTCTTGTCCAAGTCTTGAGGTTGATTGAAAATCTAAATCCAATCTTTTTAGTTGATTCATTGCTTTTAGATTGTAAATGAACAAACCGTAATATAAATCAAAGCTTTTCCTAGCTGTATTGTCTACCAAATTCAATAAAAATTTATAACCTTCAGTGTTAACTAAAGTTGAATCCATTCCCAACTTTTTCAAAACCCATGTATTGCTTTATGGACTTGATTATGCTCTCTAACTTACCAACCACACCTATTTTTTTATCATGATATAAAATTTTATAACTTGTCACCAATAATGTTGATAATCAGTTTTATTTTGCTACTTTGAAAATCTTTATTTAGATCTTATAATGTGTACAAAACCCAAAATGGATATTGCGAAAAAAAAATCATTCCTTTACAAGTATGATTCTCCAAAACAAGTTCCTACAATTTGTTCTCCTCTTCTCTATACTGAACTAAACAACTAACTCGCTCAACCCAAAACTCATAAAAAACCTCCATTATAGGATCTCGTCAAACTCACCACCACATAACCCTTCTCCCTTTTACAAAGATGAATAAAATTGCAAATAAGAGTTCTTAAGGTTAACAATAATTTATGGGAATCCATTTGAGCATGTAAAAATTCTGGATGAAAGAATGTGTGTTATTGAATGGAGTGATTTCATGCGAGAAATCAATTTCAATAGTAATTATATTGTTAGATTTGAGAGAAATTACAAATTCTTCATTGTTTATAAATTGAAAAGGGAGAGAAAGAGAGAGAAATGATTTTTTGTTTAGTGTCTTTGATTGTTAAATTATAAATGAGGGTATTGTGATCATTTTATCAGTCCCTCATATTTTTTTTTGTTTAAAATATGATAATTCAAGCCTTATTTGTTTTAAATCAATATTATTTTATTTTATTTTTCCAATCTTAGAATTAACCAAGCACCAAAAGTTTTCCTTAATATTACGAGATCCCCATATCTAGATAAACAAACTAATCATTAATTCCAATCCTAAATAAATCCAATATGAAAGGATCAAATTAAAAAAAAAAGTCTAGCAATTAAAAAGAAAGAGCTAGACTTTTTCCCTACTTATGTAATCCAGTCCATGATGCTAGCAAAATCAAAGGGCTAAACATTTCTCTAAGCTTCAAAGTTAGTCCCTAAATTTTTAATTATTTTAAATCAATAAAATTAAATTTTGTTTTTCCTAATTGATCATCAACTGAGTAACGAAATAGCATCTTGATACCTCGAGATCTCCACACGTAGGTAAACAAAAAAATTCATAAAGTCCAAATCTAAATCAACTCAACATTAAAGGACTAAAATCAAAATAAAATTGATTGACCGAAGTAAAATACACTAAAGGAAAAAAAATCAGTATATAACACTATTGTAATTCACAGTGATCTCCCTATGCAGTTATAATAACTTCATGAGTTTATTTAGTTTCTTAATTAATAATTTTTTTAATTTAATTATATAAAACACTAAAACATATGGATGAATTACTGTAAAGATTTGTATTACAGAGCCTTTTACATTTTATTATGGGCTTACTATTTAGAAATCTCTTTTTTTTTGTTTTTTGGTCCTTAAACTTTTTTTTGAGTGATTGCATCCTTTTGAGGGATAAATTAAAGGACAATTGATGCACATTTGTTAACTAGGGATAAAATTAAGAGAAAAAATCAACATAAAAAAAAAGCATTAAA
>NW_011500051.1:459869-463684 GCF_000495115.2 Populus euphratica
AGTAAGCAACGAATCTGTTGATGCCGGAACATTGTCCAGGAGTGAATATATTCCACCATTTCACAGAGGCATAAGCCAAGAACATGGTGACATATAGAGGAACTACAGCACATAGAACCCCGTAGAAATCTTCTATACTAATCATTGTTTTCTTCCTTGAACTTTTGCTAGTTCTAGTGACTATAGATATGCAAAGAACCAGGAGACTCAACGAAATTTAAATGCTGGATTGCATATAATGTGAGTTTGTTAAGCAACTAGCTTGGACAAGGAATCAATTATTGAGCTTAGATATGCGTGAGGTACACGTTTATGCTTAAAAGATCTCGAGTTGAAATTCTACGTGGAACGGAGAAACAGTTTATAAATTGAGGTTAAAAATTCATTGAAATAAATAATAAAAAATTATTGATATAGAATTTTGGTTGTGTATAAATACCCCAAATAGTCCTTCTCTATGGTATATTTTTTTTAACACTTTTTTTTCAAACACCAATCAACTACTTAAAGTGCTTTGTTTGTGTGTATACATGTATATGTATATATGTATGTATAAAACATGGTATGTTTGGTTGCATTATTGCATATTTTTGTATGAAACAATTTAAAAATTAAAATAGTTATTTTTCATGTTATTTTTAAGATATCATATTACCATCACCAATCATCACAATTCCATGACCATCAATACATCACCAATATCACCTTATTTACTATCATCTCAACACATCATTTTAATATAATAACACCACCTATATATAATTACTATAATAATTATTTTTATTTTTTATTACTACAAACTCATTTCACTTTTTTTTTTTGGTTCTAAGAAATAAGAGTTCATATACATCCTTTAATACAAAGTAGTTAATATGAGATAGTTTAAAGAAATAATCTATTATATGTGGGCTAAGAAAATTATAAAATCGATGTAAGAAACAAGAGTAAAAGGATTTAAATCTATTGGTATATGGTCTCAATGAAATTAATGCTCTTTATTTTATTCATACTATTCATACGTGATCTTTAGTTCCTTCTTATTTTTTTATGAATGTTGTTGATATTTATCTAGTATACAAAATTAAACAATGTGTTAATGGTTGTGTTGAACGATAGAAAATACGTTTAATTGTTAGAGGTTTCATTTAGCAAAAAACTATTAATTATTCAGAAACATTTAATCTTATGGTTAAACCAGTTATGGTTTGGTTGATACTTACTATTGTTTTTTTTCTTATAGTTGGAGGATAAATCAACCCGATGTTTGTAATGTCTTCTTGAATGTGACACTTTAAGAAGAGATTTATAAAGAAGAACCTCTTGGATTTATTTAATCTACTCTAGTATCTCAAATGTGTCATCTTTATATGTCATTATATGGTTTAAAACAAGTTGCCCGGACATGATATAATCACTTGAGTGATTATTTATTATCTATTGGTTTTTGTGCTTCTAAGATTGATACGTCATTATTTATTATGTATATAGCTAATGATATTTTTTATTTACCTGTGTATATTGATGATATTTTTCTTACAGGAAGTAAATCGACTTCATTTGCTAAATTGATTTTGTTATTAAGCTTAGAGTCCAAAGTTTGGAACTTAGACTCTATCCATTATTTCCCAAGAAATAAGGTTATATCCACGTTTATGATACTTATGTTCGCTCAACACTAATATACTTTTAATTTTCTTTATAAAGCAGGTATGTCTTCCTATGCTTCCACTACAACTTGTTAGGCTGCTATAAAATGTATTCTACACTATGTACAAGCTACAATTTCTTTTGGTTTATACATTTATCATGGTGACTCTTTATCTTTACATGATTTCATTGATACTAATTAGGTTAACAAAGTTGATAATTGAAAGTTTATAAGTGAGTATTTTGTGTTTCTTAGTTTTGCCCTTATCTCGTGCATATTAGGGAAACAATGGACCGTTGCTCATTTTTTTATATCAAAACTAAGTACAAGGTTTTAGTTGATGGTGTTGTTGAAATTTAATGGATTTATTCTTTATTTTCAAAGCTCTTCCTTTTATTTTTATGATTATGTTATGGAGTGATAGCTTGGGTGTTATTTATCTATCTATCAATCATGTCTTTCATACTCACACACCAAGTATATCAACGTTGACTCTCATTTTCTTTGTGATAAAATTGCTAAATAAAAGATTTAAGTTTGCTTAATCTTCTCCCACCATTTCTTAGTGTTTGTCCAAGCTAATTAAAAGCTTTTTGTGTGTGGAAGCTTTACTTTCAGCTTGAAAGAGTATATTATAAAAAATTCAATGTTGAATTTTAAGATAACAAAAAAAAAAATGTTACACAATGTTGAATCTTAAGATAACAAAAAAAAAATATTACCTTGTATAACTTATAGTTTTGATCATGTGTTGTTATGCTATTAATATTATATACCTAATTATATAAATAGAAAGGAATATAATTATTAAGTATACGGATTAAAAACTTTCTATATCTTAACTTTTTAATTAATAATATTAAGGCTAGACAATTTAGTATTAGTAATGGGTTAAAATTTAAATTGAATATCCAATTATTATTCTTAACAAAGCTTTTAATTAAAAAAAAAGGTTATTTATAATACAAATTAATAATTGTAAAATATATCCAATTAACAAAATCGAGTGATGAGTTTTTTTTTAAGATATCAATATTTCAATGTCTTGGAATTCTTTTATATAAGTTAGTTATCATTAATTATGTATATATTATTTTAAAACCCAAACTCTTATCATATAAATATATTAGAATTTAATCATAATACAAAAAAATAAAAATAAAAAATGTTACAATAATACACGTAAAACCAACTAAAACCACCTAGTATTAATCATAATAGCTAGTCCAGGATAGAACTACAATTTGACAAGTGACATTATTATAAATAGTTTCCGTGCATGTTTGAAATTTAAAGTTAAAAACAAAACAACCTTTAAGAAAAATAGATTATTTTTTAGGGTTCAAATGGACATCTCTTACGAAGAATTCTATAAATACAAGGATCAAGTTAAAAGACTTCAAAACTTTAGAGATACCATCACCCCTCACCTTTAAATAGCAAAATAACTAGTGCTTTTTACCCGTGTTATACTGTGAATTGGTTAAAAAAATTGAACTTAGAAAGATATTTAAGCTATAAGAAACTGAAACTCTTTGGTATTGTACACCAAACTCTTCAAATTAATTTTAAAAATTTTAGACTTAATTTTTTATCTACTTCGGATTTCAAATTAATTTATAGGAGAATTCTCTTAACATAACCTAATCAACTTGAAAAATTCAAAAAATACTAAAGATTAATGATAAAAAATATATTTTATTTTTAAAAAATAATTCAAGACAATATTTTTTAGTATTAAGATTATTAGATTTAACCGGGTTTTATAACTTAATCAGCCAAATTCAAAATCTGAATAAAAAACTTCATGGTTTTTGTAACTTTGTTTTTTTAATTATTTTTTACTTAATGATATAATAATAAAAATTAAAATTAAAATAAATATCCATAAAATTAAAATTTTAATAAAATATCAAGATATTTATTTAAAAAAATAATATTATAAAAAACAAACAAAAATCATCATGAATACCAAAATCAACCAATATCTGGTTAACCATGAAGTCTGGTAGTAAATTAATTGCACTTGTGAAAAAAGATTAAGGGTTTCAGAATGTTAAAAGATGGACCATTGTATATATATCAGGCCTGAATATTCTTTTAATTCTACAATGATAGTAAACTCAATATATATATATATATATATATATATATATATATATATATA
>NW_011500051.1:464720-471307 GCF_000495115.2 Populus euphratica
GCATCCAAGAATTTTTCCCTACCACATTGATCTACAGTTCCGTTTACCCTATGTACAGCCATGTCATTTCTAGGGTTGATGATGGAGGTTCATCCTCCACCTCTGTATTCACATATTTCTTCTTTCTTTCTCTTTTCTTTTAAGAACTTGTTTTTGTTAATGAACATATTCTAGTTCAAATTAAAAATAACCATTTTTTTAATTAAGATTTTGTTGTAAATTATTCTCATCAATTTAACATAGATTATTAATAAGTTTAAAGTAAGTTATTGATGAATGAAAAATTGATCTTGAAATTTTTTTATTAATATGATTTTACAAATTTAAAACCTCAATATTATATTAAAAAATTACAAAAACAATTTGGTGCTTAAAAAAAATTAAAAACAAAATAGAATATTTGGGCTCGTATGGCACTGGGGAGAGACCCTAGACTTAGTATTTATCTATTTAAATCATCTTATTTAATTATTTAAAAAAATTGTTAGACAATTTTATATTAAAAACGTTGGAAATTATTCCATTTAAACCACCAAAAAATGTTTTAAGAAAGTCTCCTATGAATAGGAGCCAAGAGACGTTTATTTGATGTACGGAAAATTAAAACATTGAGATATATCTATATATCCACCGTCGCATTTGTCCATTTTATTTTAGATTTCTAAAAACAATTAGATTACTTTTTTTACATGTTTAAGCTTTACTTTGATGATTATTTCTAACATTTTGTATGACCTTTCTATTTATTTATATATTTTTAAAATATTTTTTATTTATTTTAAATTAATA
The DNA here is from genome assembly GCF_000495115.2 of Populus euphratica. NCBI lineage: Eukaryota > Viridiplantae > Streptophyta > Magnoliopsida > Malpighiales > Salicaceae > Populus > Populus euphratica. Next base: position 465,510 of record NW_011500051.1, read on the forward strand.
TATTTTTAATATTTTCAAATCATTTTGATATACTAATATTAAAAATTATTTAAAAAAATAAAAAAAAAATTTTAATATATATATTTTAATACGAAAAATTATTTGAAAAACAATTAAAACTAAGCTACAAGATATTCATTTTCATTAAATCAAACACATAATCTATTTCTAGTAAAATTTTACATATGCTTTTTTTTTGTATAAAGAAATCTGGGTGGAGAACCGTTGGATAGATATAATTATATATGCATTGATACCGGAGTTGAATATATTTTTTACTCGATTTCGCCTTCAATTGGGTAAATTATATGGATATAAAACTTTAATTTAATTTTTATTGTTTTCACACGTGTAATTAAATCTCCCTTCATGCCCTTATTTTTTATAAATTAGAATTAAGGATTCTATTAGTGAAACGACGACTACATCATCTCTATACAATCACAACCCTCGTCGGCTCATGGCCCTTTGGGTAGCGGATTATGTGGATACCCAGATCTAAATGGTTTGATGGCGGTGGGTGGCGGATAGCCATCCAATCCATTCAAATATAAAGCTTTGCAACCATTTAGGTGGTGGCTAAATGGTAAGAATTTGAAATTAAGAGGTTTGCTCCATCTGTGGTTTTAGTTTCGAGTCCTTGGTTGCTCATATGATGGCCACTGGAGGCTTACATGGTCGTTAACTTCAGGGCCCGTGAAATTAATCGTGGTGCGCGCAAGCTGGCCCGGACACCCACGTTAATCTAAAAAAAATATAAAGCCTTGCGCCAATGTTTACTTTCGTTCCTGATTTATTACAAATGGATATTTATTTGGAAGTATTTTTGGTCCTTGTTATTATGGTAAATACATTTTAGTCCCTGTAAAAATTATTTTTACAATTAACTCTCTAAATGTAAAATATCATTTTAATCAAATATATAAACTTAATCTAACAATTTTGAATGATTTGATGTATAGGGTAATTGGTTAAGTGGTTCAAGCGAGTCTGGATATTGGAAAAGATTTGCGGCCTCGTGCTCCTCCGCATGGCTAGATTTTTTTGTTTAAAAAATAATGTCCATGCAAGCAAGTTTTTAATAAGGAAAAAAATTCATGATTTAGATCCAACTAGATAGATAAAAAATAAAAAAATAGACTAAATAAAAATAATTATTATAATAACTTAAAAAAACACTCAAATCTCAATCTATTAAATACAAAATGATATAATTAAATAAAAAATAAAAAAAAATCAATATGAATAAATCCAAATTAGCATGATTAACCTATAACTAGAATAATAAAGACGAGATGACCTGATAGAAACAAAATCACAAAACTTGATTTTTAACAAATTAATTGTGGAAAAATAAAACCTCCATACCTAAATTATTCTAATATGATAACTTAATAAAAATCAAAATAGAAAAAATAATGAGAATTATTTTTAAAAATAACCAGTTTTTTAAGGATAAAATCAATAAAAAAAATTAAAACTCTTTTAAAAATAAATAAATAAATAAAGACACTAAAAAATTTGTCGAGCCAACCTAACTAAACTTGATAAACAAGAAAATAAAGAAAATCACAAAGGCCATTTTATATATATAAAAAAATACTAAATGATAAAATTAAAAAATAAAATAATTAAAAAAATGATATCAAGCTACATTAATTTTTCAAACTCGTGATTTCATTAAATTAAAAACACTTTATCTAAAAAAACCATAAAATCTAATTTCAAGCCAATCAGTTGTTGAAAGATAAAATTGAAAGAGAAATTCAGTTATATAAAACAATAAAATAATAAAAAATAAATAAAAAATAAATAAGACAACTATAATTTTTTTATTAAATGATGAAATTGAAAAGAAAAATCAATTTAACAAAAGAATCCAAAAAATCAAAAGAAAAAAAACTAAATTAAAAAAAATAACATGTTACCAATTGAGGTTGAAGGATAAAATTGAAAATAAATTAAAATTTTATAAAAAAATTAAGACCGAAACTTAAAAATTAAAAAAATAAAGATTAAAATTAAAATCTTAATAAATAAAAGGATTATAAAAAAAAAACATCACTTATGACAAACCACTTCATCATCAATGCCACACATCATCCTAATAGAAAAAAAACGATGTGGAAATTCCAATGATAATTAGTGATTGTTAGGAGATGCTCTATGCTCCACTAAAAAACCATAAACACTTCTAATATGGTTTCACATGCATTATACATATTAATTATTTTTAGTTTTTTAACTAAAAGACCATAAACATTTCTAACATGGTTTCACATGCATTATACATATTAATTATTTTTAGTTTTTTAACTAAATTGTATATTTATTAAATTATTAAATTATCTCTCGGTTTATATGGTTATAACTAAAAACGAGCTTGAAATTTTTAAAAAGCCCATCTACATCAATTTTAAAAATCTCTTTTATAGGTAATTTAGTTTTTTATTATGCTTTAAAACTATAAAAATACTAAGTTGTCTATAATGACTATAAAATATTGTGAAAAACTGTATTGTTCCTCATATTTAGTTCAATGGTTTTTTATAAGAAGGGCAAAACCATACCTATATTATTTAAGTAAAAAATTATCTCTCACACAGTTAATGATGTTTTCCAAGGCAAATTAGCTATTGGTAATGATAATTTCAAAAAACAAATTCCTAAGGGTTAATATACCAAATCAATGGCATGCAGTAGATTAATTAACAAAACTCTAAAAAACCCCGTAAAATCCTTGTAGCTATATTTATAAAATACTATTTATTAAAATATTGATTTATGTTTTTTTATTTAATTTTATTAGTTAACAATCCAGCTTTTTTTACTTTATTTTTTTTAAAAAATTTATTATTCAATATTAAATTATTTAGAAAATTATACTTCATGATTTTTTTTTGTTTTTTATTGGATTATAACCAGTCTCGTGAATTTAGTTATTTTTTAAATCTATTTTAACCTTTAACATTAGATTTATTAGAAGTAAATTTTATAAATATTTATTTATTTATTATAAATATATCTTGATTTTATTATTCAGGTCAAAATTTAATAAGTTAATATATGTTAACTCGACTTATTTTTTTAATTGATTTTTTAATTCATCCTTCAACATTATATTAGTTAGAAATTGAATTTTGAATTTTTCTTCTCTTATAAGGTTATCCAAATTTTTAGAACCGAGTCACAAATTTGATAGGTTAATCTGAACTCACTCTCTTCATTTAGTTTTTAATAATTAAATATTTTTTATTTGAAATTCATTTTTTTTATTTGATTTTTATGAGATTGTCATGAACTCATAACTTAAGTCATAAGTTTGGTAAGTTAACTCATAACTTTATATTTTATAAATAGGATTCATTTTTTCATTTAAAAGGTTTAATAGCTTCAACTTGTTTTCTGTAGAGTTATTCATATCTCATGAATTTAGTTTTTTTTCTTGATTTCAACCTTCAATACTAAGTCTCTTAGAAATGAAATTTTTGTAATTTTTTATTTATTTCTTATGAAGTTATTTCAGTTTCATAATTCAAATTGCGAGTTTAACAGATTAGCTCTTGTTGACTTAACTTTTTTTATAATTTTTTATTGATTTTTTATTTTATCCTTTAACATTAGGTTGATTGAAAATGGACTTCATAATTTTTTTTATTGGTTTTACATGGAGTTATATCGATCTCATGATTATGGTTGCGGTTTTGACAGATTAATCCGAGTTAAATTATGTAGTTTTTTTGTTATTTTTTAATTAATGTTTTTATTATTACTTTCATCCTTCAATATTAGTTCAATTATGAATTGACCTTCATAATTTATCTTGATTTGCTTTTTATAGGGTTATATCATTATCTCACGATTAAGGTTATATATTTGACAAGTTAACCCCGATTAATTTAATATATTATTATTTTAATATTCTTAAAAATATTATCAAACATATCATTATATCAATATTTAAAAAAAACTATTCAATATAAATTATATTTTAAGTTCATGATTGAACATGGCAGGGCAACATGAACTAATGAGATCTAGTATATATCTAATTATGTATAGCACTTCCTAGTTACTAGTGTCCAATTCTCATCCTACCATTTTCATATGCGGGTAAACCTGTCTAGAATAAGTGTTGATTTCAGAATATGATTGAAATTATTTTTTAAAATGTATTTTGTTAAAATATATCAAAATAACATACTTTTTTATTTTATTAAATTATCACATCAAAATAATAAATATATTTTTAATGCTAAAAAAAATTAAAACTAAAAAAAATCATTTTTTTTAAAATGTTCCAAATGCAATCCCAATCACCCCTAAGCAAGGGCAAAGCCTTGTACAAGGCTGAGGTGGGTTGTAGCCTAGGTAACAAATAACATTTTGCCTAATAAAAAAAACCACACATTTAAAAAAGTGAAACTTTATGAATTGTGAGGCTTTCTAAACACAAAATTATACAAAGGAGAGGAGTACAGACAAAAGTAAAGACACAACATTATAATTGCAACCCGTGGAAAATAAATGTTTTTGTATGTAGTTAATTGTAAAATATATTTTGTTTGGGGTGTTTATGTTTGTGATAGTGGTTGCTTTTTAAAATATTTTTTACTTGAAAATATATCAAAATAATATTTTTTATTTTTAAAAAATAAATTTTGATATCATCACATTAAAACGATCTGAAAACACTAAAAAAATAATTTAAAATAAAAAATAAACTAACTATATATCACTAAAAAGTGTCAAAACATCAACAATTTGGGTTAAAAAAATAATAATTGTGATAAATTGTGTTTTGTAGGGCATGCACACTTATATTAATTAATCATTCTAGGTTATTTTTCTCAAAATTAACAATCATTATCAATCTTATTAGTATTTCTTCCAAATATCATATTGAGTTACAATATGCTTAGGTTATAGAAATTGCATGTATGGTAGCTACTAGAGAACGCGAGACTGGTAGAATGGCTAATCAAATTGGTAATTTATATTGAAGTGGAACTACTCATTGGAGTTCTCATTTTGATTTTATTTGCCGTTTAATAAATATGTATGGTGCAATTATTACTATGCTTGTAAGTATGGTTCAAGAAGGATCTTCTAACTCTAGACATGAGAAAGCTGATGGTTGTTTGATCGTGATAAAATCTTTTGAATTTATATTTATCTTATATTTTATGCATAAAATAATATGGACTACTGATTTACTTTGTCGAGTTTTACAACAAAAATCTCTTAACATCTTAAATATAATGGATCTTATATCAACTACTAAAGCATTACTTCGAACTTTGAGAGATGTTGGATTTGATATTCTTCTTAGAAATGTGCAATTTACTTGCACAAAATATGAAATTGACATACCATATATAAATACTTCGTATAAAAAAAATACAGGTCGTTCATATCAACAATAAGGTTCAGCGGCAATTTACCAGCATTATCATTATAATATATTTAACTCAATAATTTATTTTCAGTTGGAAGAATTAAATTCTAGATTCGGTAATGGGACAGTGGAACATATTAAAACTGTGCTTCACCATAAAATGAAAGAGGAGCTCGTAGCAGATTTTTTGATGATTTACATTAAACGAGAACTTATTAAAGATATTAATTTGAATTCGATTATAGATAAATTATATTTTATAAAATATCAAAGGGTGCAACTTTGATGGTATAATTTATTTTTATTTTGAATTTTATACACTTTAAATTTTATTTTTTATATATTTTATGTTTTATATTTGGATTAAAACTTTACTATTAACCTAACAAATTTATATATC
>NW_011501542.1:0-39468 GCF_000495115.2 Populus euphratica
CCTTCTTATGCTCCACCTCCTATAAGAAATTTTGAGGAAACTTTATATGCATTTATTGAAAAGCAAGAGACAATCAACACTCAACTTGCTCAAAACATAACAGATTTTAAAGATACTCTTGCAAAATTCACGGCTGCTCTTAGTTTTCAAGAGAAAGGTAAGTTTCCATCTCAACCACAACAAAATCTCAAGGGGCAATACAATGCAAATGCAAGTAGTCCTGGAAGTCAATACATAGATCAAGTCAAATCAGTCATTACTCTTTGTAGTGGTAAGGTTATTCAAAAACTAATTCTTGAACCTTGTGAGAAAGATGATGAGTCAATCTCTAAGGGTAAGGAAGGGGTTGAATTTGAACATTGCAAAGAAAAAACTGATTCCCCTCCAGCACTTTCATTTTCTCATGCCATGACCAATCTGGAAGAAATCAAGGATGAAAAAGGCACCGAAAATGTTGATGCGGATCTTTTATTAAAAGTGATAATAGATTCGACACCCGACATTACACCAATCGATGATTACTTTCTTGATAAATCTCTACTTTCTCTTATTTCAATGCCTTGGTTTGCTAAAAATATCAATTTTCTTCCTTTAGGATTTTTGCCAGCTCACTAGAGTACCGAAGACAAAAGAAAATTTTTGAGCAACGTGCAAAATTTTTATTGGGATGACCCTTACTTATTCAATTATTGTCCTAATCAAATATTTCAAAAATGGATTCCTGACAATGAGGTAAGTAATTTCATTAAATTTTATCACTGTAAGGCACGTGGGGATCATTTCTCGTCAAAAAAGAGGACTGTAAAAATCTTACAAAACAGATTTTACTGGCCCACCATATTCAAGGAATCACATGCATCCCGCAAAACTTGTGAAAATTGTCAAAAGGTGGGATTTATTTCAAAACACAGAGAGTCTTTAGATAATCTTCTATTGACTCTTAAGTCTCATCATAGTCGAGATAAGTATCGTGCAATTCATGACTTATGAACCCATTTTCATAAAGAACATGCTTGACATAGTCTTGGGAATCTGACTAAAAAAGACCATGTTTGCCAATTTTTAAGAAAACTAGATAGGAAGCCTATCCCCAACCCATAGAGGGCGTTTAAGCCGTTCTTGGACATAAAACCAAGGGAAGATGTGAGCCACAATCATAACTACCTATACATACACATGCTTTTTCAAAAATAAATAAATAGAGAGAGAGAGAGAGTGTGTGTGTGAGACTCTAGCTAGCTTACATATAAGTGGTATGATTGCCTTTTTAATTTCTCATCTATAAAATCCTCTCTTCCTTCCTTTCATTTCTACTCAACCCATACATTCAAAAAATATAAAAGTGTGTAGAAATGGCAAGTTTCTTAAGTCATCAAATAAAAAGTATTTGTGTTTTCGGTCGATCTAGTCTTGAGAAAGAAAAGGAGTTTTTAGAATCAGCAAATCATCTTGGTCAAGTGCTAGCTAAGAGAAAGATTCATTTAGTGTATGGGGGAGGCAGTCTGGGGTTAATGGGTGGTGTGTCAATAACTGTATTTTTAGGAGGTAGTCAAGTTTTGGGGGTCATTCCTAAAGCTTTAGCACAAGGGGACATCATTGGAAAAACAATTAGAGAGGAACTTTAGGTCTCCACAATGTCAGCTCGAATGAATGCAATGTTTAACCATGTTAATGCCTTTATTGCTTTACCAAATGATCTAGGCATATTGGAAGAGATCTTTCATATTTCCTCTTGGGCCCAACTGCACATTCACCATAAACTCATAGGTTTGTTCAATGTTAATGATTATTATGATAAGTTGTTGTCTTTTCTTGATCATGCTATAAAATAGAAATTTCTAACATCTCCACGACAAATCATAATCTCTACTGCTACTGCTGAATAATTGATTGACCAACTACAATCTTTCATTCCTGTAATTGATCCCTCCATAAGTCGCATAAATTGGTCATCTAAGGAAAACCGTAAAAAGTTTAGATTATATTTGAGTATTCATTTGTGATTTTTTGTGTCCTTTTGTTTTAGTATTGTGTTTTGTTATTTCTTATTTTTATTTAAGTGTGTTTTAGGTTTATTAGTGTTCGTTATTTCAGGTGATATCTTCTATACTCTATCTTTCTACCTTAGAACATTGAGGACAATATCTCGTTTTGGTTGGGGGGAGAGGGTAGTAATTGATAAAATAAAAAAATTGTTTTCCATTTCATAAAGCATGTGCAAAATTGTTGTTATTATGATGGCAGAGTAAAGGAGATCTTTTTATGACTCTTGAGACGCATCTTAGTAATCATTCTTAATAAGGTCTATCATAATACTTCTTAAAATATTTAGGTTTACAAACTCTCGTATTACAATCACTTAATTCTGCTCATATACTCATTCAAAATGTATTCTTAAACCTTAATTTACACACACACACTTTAACATATGATTGTGGGTTGCACATTAGATTATTATATTATTTATGTTCTTTTGTTAAAGTAAACAACTAAGGGAAAGGGATAATATATAATTTAAAAAAAAAAGAGAAAAAAATAATAAATAAATAAAATGAGATGATGATAATAAAAATGTAGATAAGTTTGCTTTCGTAGCCTCCCTAACCTAAGCAATTAAGCCCGAAGGGGTGTTTTAACACCTAATATCCTAAAATCAACTGACTTGGGAGCTATTGGCCCAATGCTTGTTACATCGGTTGAGGAGAAAAGCTTAAGAGAATCAAACATTGCACTATCTACGTATCAGTATCTGTCACCCCAGTTACTAAGCTCGTAGGAGTGTCTTAACACCCAATGCCCTAAGACCACCTAGTCTGTGAGTCATTAGCTGAAAGCTCGTTACATGGGTTAAAGATGCATGGTGTTTTAAGTTATATATGTGTGTGTGTGTGTGTGTGTGTGTGTGTATTAAAAAAATAAAAAAAAAATAAAAAAAAGAGAGAAAAAAAAGAAAAAATAACAATCTCAATTCAAGGAAGTTAACCTTAAACATTAGAACAAGAATTTTGTTTTCTTCCAAGTAAAGACCCATAATTATGTGTTGATGCATTGAGCACAAAAGAAAGGTTTATTAATATCTTGTTAAGAGGTATTGAGCAAATATATAAATTTAATGAGAGTTTATTTTTCTGGATAAATTAATGGAAGTTGAATGATGAATACCTTGCTTTGTGGAATTTGCAAATTGTTTTTCTATTTGAAGGCTTTGATTACTAGGGACTAGTAATAAGCTGGTTGGAGGGTGTGATTAGTACTTAAAAGTGTTTTTTTATGAAGGTTTTATATCATCATTTCGCACTTGAAATATCAATAACTTTTTAACTAAAACATGTTTTATAATAACGTATCTAATAATATAAGATACCTTCAATTTATGGAAAATGTTCATTTTAAATATAGGCCTATCACTTAAATAAAAGGATTGATTCATGAATTTAAGAGCTGAAATTGAAAGGACATAGAGATAGCTAAACTCCGAAAAGAGATGCCGGTGCAGTCCATACCGGAACACTGTTCAATAATTGGGCCATATCTAGAGCTGTAGATCTCAGATTTAGGTCTAATTTATATGGATGGAAAGGTAAGACATAGGCCTATAACTTTCATAGGAGCCCAAGATCTAAAAAGGCCATTTTTAGTCTAAATTGGAGCAACAACAAAGAAGTCCGAATCTGTCTTCCAGCCCGAGCACTGTTCAGTGTTTGGCTTATATCTGGAGTTCTAGAAGTCCAAAAGAGCTAAAGTTTTTACAAATGATACCTGAGACAATTGCCTACAACTTTCTTGTTCAAGTGGTTTCAATTTTGATGTTATCAATAACGTTTTGGGCAGACAAGAGAAGATAAGGATTGTCACCAAGTTAAAAGTTGGTCACCCACTCATCAATTAGTCATCAAATCAATAGTTCTCAATTTTGGCCTATAAAAGGAGGCATTTGCCATGCATTTAGGCATCTTGTTCAAGTGGTTTCTTTTATTTTTATCTTTGACACTCCTACACTTGGGAGAAGACATCAATCTTTTAGTCATGTCAATTAACAACAAATCAAGTTCCTTTCATAGCTCAGGTGTCAGTTATACCATACAATATGGGCTATGAAAGTGCCGAGCATTTGTTGTACCAAGTGTGATACATCATAAATCAAGATTAGTCCTTTAACAAGCAAAGTATTAAAGAGTGAACAAGATAACAAATCCAAAACATGTTAGTATCAAACATTAAAGTCCCTATTAAGTTTACACTATACTTATTCTTACACCATTAGTGTAACCTTTTCACCTTGACAAAATAAACTTAGCTAGACATAATGATAGAAAGAAAAATAAATAAACAAAATAAAAACATAAATAAGATAAAATTTAACTAAGTAAATAAAAGCAAATGAAAGGCATAAACTTTATATTGATGAAAGCAAAGCATAAACATTACAAAAAATACAAAGAAAGAAAGCAAGAGCATGATCTTGATCTAGAAACCAATATGCCTAAATGCATGGCAAATGCCTCCTTTTATAGGCCAAAATTAGGAACTATTGATTTGATGACTAATTGATGAGTGGGTGGCCAACTCTTGACTTGGTAACAATCCTTATCTTCTCTTGTCTACCCAAAACGTCATTGATAATGTCAAAACTGAAGCCACTTGAAAACATAAAGTTATAGGAAATTGTCTCAGCTTTCTTGTGTAAAAATTCAGGTCATTTTAATTTTTAGAACTCCAGATATGGCCCAAACATTGAACAGTGCTCAGGCTTGAAGACAGATTCGGATTTCTTTGTTGTTGCTACAATTTGGACTTCAAAATGGCCTTTTTAAGTCTTTGGTTCCATATGAAAGTTATAGGCCTATGTCTTACCTTTCCATCCATATAAAGTATACCTAAATCTGAGATCTACAGCTCCAGATATCACCCGATTACCAAACAGTGTTCCAATTTGGATTGCACCGACATCTCTTTTCTAAGTTTGGCCATCTCTTTGTCATTTCAATTTTAGTTTTTAAAGTCATCAATCAATCCTTTTATTTATGTGATAGGTCTACATTTAAAATAAACATTTACCACAAATTAAAGGTATCTTATATTATTAGACACGTTATTATAAAACATGCTTTAGTTAAGGAGTTATTGATACTTCGAGTGCAAAATGATGATATAAAACCTTGATAAAAATGCATTTTTAAGTACTAATCATCCAACTGCACATTCACTATAAACCTATATGTCTATTAAAATTTAATGGTTTTTATGATAAATTGTTGTCCTTTCTTGATCATGCTATGGAACAAGAATTTCTAACATCTTTGGCATAATAAATCATATTCTCTGCTGCTACGACTAAACAATTGATTGACCAACTACAATCTTCCACTCTTGTAATTGATCCCTTCATGAGTCGGATAAATTGATCAACTAAGGAAAGCTGTAAAAAGCTTAGATTGCATTTTAGCCTTCGTTTGTGAATCCTTGTGTCTTTTGGTTTTCTTAATAGTATATTATTTTGTGTTTTGTTGTTTCTTATATTTGTTTAAGTGTGTTTCAGGTTTGTCAGTGTTTAGAGTTTGAGGTGATGTCTTCTATACTCTATCTTTTTATCTTAGAACATTAAGGATAATGTCTTGTTTTAGTTGGGGGGAGAGGGTAATAATTGATATTAAAAAAAATAATTGTGTTTTCTATTTCATAAACCATTTGCAAACTTTTATTACTAAGATGGTAGAATAAGGAGGAATTTTATTAACTCTTGAAATATATCATGGTTAATATTTTTTAATGGTTATTTGCAATATTTATAACAAGGTCTATCAAAATACTTCTTGAAATATTCATATTTACAAACTTTTGCATTGTTATCACTTAATTCTGCTTATATACTTATTTAACAAGTATTCTTAAACCTTTATTTTCACACACACTCTTTAACATATGATTGTGGGTTGCACATTAAATTATTACATTATTTATGTTTTTTTGTTAAAGGTAACAACTAAAAGAAAGGGATAGTATATAAATTAAAAAACAAAAGAAATAATAAAAAAAAAACGTAGATAAGTTTGGTATTGTAGCCTCCCTAACCTAAGCGATTAAGCTCGAAGAGATGTTTTAACACCTAATATCCTAAAGTCAATTGACTTGGGAACTATTGACCCAATGCTTGTTAAATGGATTGAGGAGAAAAGCTTAAGGGAATTAAACATTACATTATCTATGTATTAGTATCTGCAACCCAAGTTATTAAACTTGAGAAGGTGTCTCAACACCTAATTCCCTTTCCTTAAGACCAACTAGTCTAGAAGTCATTAACTGAAAGCTCGTTACATGGGTTAAAGATACATTGTGTTTTAAGTTATATGTGTACATATTAATAAAAAAAAAAAGGATAATAATCCCAACCCAAGAAAGCTAACCTTAAATATTAGAACAAAAATTTTGTTTTCTTCCAAGTAAAACCCCATAACTAAGTATTGATATATTAAGTATAAAAAGAAGGTTTATTAATATCTTATTTAAGAGGTATTGAGAAAATATATAAATTTAATGAGAGTTTCTTTGTCTGAATAGATTAATGGAAGTTGAATAATGAATACCTTGCTTTGTGGAATTTGCAAATTGTTTTTCTATTTTAACACTTTGATGTATCACTAACTCCTTAACTAAAATATGTTTTATAATAAAGCTATCATAGGGCAAGACATATCAGATCTATGTTAAACATGGATTGAGTCCTTCTTGCACTTGGATAAAATAGACTATAACCTCCTCTTGATGCTCTAATGGATTTTCAAAATCAGTCCTAGCCAAAACCTTTTGATTAATACTTAAAAGTGCATTTTTATCAAGACTTTATATTATCATTTTGCACTTGAATATCAATAACTCCTTAACTAAAACATGTTTTATAATAACATATCTAATAATATAAGATACCTTTTTTGTGGTAAATGTTCATCTTAAATACAAGCCTATCACATAAATGAAAGGATTGATTGATGAGTTTAAATACTAAAATTGAAAGGACAAAGAGATGGCCAAACTTAGAAAAGAGATGCTAGTGCAGTCCAAACTAGAACAATATTTGGTAATTGAGTTATATCTGGAGTTGTAGATCTCAGATTTGAATGGATAGAAATGTAAGACATATGCCTACAACTTTCATGGTAGTACAAGATTTAAAAATGATGTTTTCAAGTCCAAATTGTAGCAACAACGAAGAAGTCTGAATCTGTCTTGCAGCCTAGACACTGTTTAGTGTTTAGTTCATATCTTGAGTTCTAGAAATTTAAATGACCTCAATTTTTTTTTTGGAAAGCTAATATAATTTGCTAGAACTTTCATGTTAAGGTCTAGTTTAAATTCTGACGTTATCAATGATGTTTTGTTCAGATAAAAAGATAAGGATTGTCACCAAGTCAAGATATGGTCACTCACTCATCAATTAGTCATCAAATCAATAGTTCCCAATTTTACCTATAAAAGACGGCATTTTTCATGCATTTAGATATCTTGGTTTCCAAATCAAGATCATGCTCAAACTTTTTTTTTGTATTTTTGTAATGCTTAAATTTTGTTTTCATTAATATCTTATTTATACCTTTTAATTCCTTTCCTTAACTTAGTTAAATTTTATCTTATTCATGTTCTTATCTTGTTTATTTATGTTTCTCTCTTTCATTATATTTAGCTAAGTTTCTATGTCAAGGTGAAAGGTTACACTAATGGTATAAGAATAAGTATAGTGTAAACTTAACATAGACTTTAATGTTTGATACTAACATGTTTTGTATTTATTATTTTGTTCACTTTTTAATACTTTGCTTGCTAAATGACTAATCTAGATTTATGTTGTATAACACTTGGTACAACAAATGCTTGGCATTTTCATAGCACAAACTTTATGGTATAACTGACAAATACCTGGCAACATTTACAAATATTAGCATTATACGAATAAGATAACTAATATAATCATGTTAATAATTTATAATCTGATTGGAATCTCCTTTATGTGTGTTTTTTATTTGAGTAATAAGAATATATATTATACTTGTTTGGAATATCATTAGTGGTCCTCTAAACTTGATAATTATTTTTATCATTATTTAATTCTTATATGAATATCACATCTCAAAGCTCTTTTTACTACAACTACTACTATTGTTGTTGTTGTTGTTGTTGTTGTTTATTTATATAGTTAACTTCTCTATAGTTCGAACCCGGTCTTGCCGGGTTATTTATTACTTCAACACTTCTGTACTTGGGAGAAGACATCAATCTCTTGGTTGTTTCAAATAGCCTCTGCAAGAAAGCAAATAATAACACCAAGGCAGGAACAAAAATCCATTGCATTAACTACAGAAGTGTAATAATTAGCAATATCCACGCCAACATCAATGATAGAGATGCCATTAGAGGCCATCCCATCTAACAAACAGCAAGGCTACTCCACTAGGAGCAAAACAATCGTGAACCTGCACTAGCAACTAGGAACCAGCTTGCAGATAGGAAGATAGGCAGAATTACTTTGATGTTTTTAAAGACAAAACCAATTGAACTCTCACTAACATTACGAAAAGATTGATGTCTTCTCCCAAGTGCAGGAGTGTTGAAGAAATAAATAACCCGGCAAGACTGGGGTCGAACCACAGAGAGGTTAATTATACAAATTATAAACAACAATTATAAACAATGATTGTGCATCAAAAGTGTCATTAAGTCTCTTGTTTTACATATATATTTATTGTTTTTATTTGGTTGTTTTTATAATAATTGATGTGTTTTTTAGTAATGAAGTTTGTTTTAATGTTTCGATAGGTTTTTGGAGCTTAAATGAATTAATTCAAAAAATTCAATGTCGGAATTCAGAACAAAGAATTGAAGAGACATTTAGTTGAAGATTGAAGCAAATCTTGGTTCAAACAAGTGCTCCAAATTTGTCCCAAAAATCAATTCTATTCCAATTCTAGAAAAGAATATCATATGATTTATTTCAAGCCCAAACTTGTCTTATGTTGTGTGCAAACTTCAACCATTAAACACTCAAGGTTTCAATGTCAATCTTAGCCCAAATAATAAGTGCATTTGTGTACTTATTTGATGCTCAAATTCAGCCCAAAATCAACCCAAAATCAACCCCAAATCAACCCAAACACAATCCATGATCTTACATGTCCACACAACAAATAACAATTGATTTATTTTGGGTAATCCATTGATCCAAGAAGGCAAGCACATGGATGGAAAGCTGGAGGGGATATTTTAACATTATTTTGGGTCAAAACGAAGAAGGAGACACCTCATAAATGAGGAAGAAAAACGTGCACCAAAGTAGTTGTAAAGCTGTCCTGATTTGATGTTTTAGAACACCTTTCGGTGTTTTCCCCATAACTTTTGACTCAGGTGTCCAAATGAGCTGTTCTTTAATGATCTGGAAAGGTGACAGAATTTCCTATAACTATGTCTCTAATAGACTTCTCGAAAAAAAGCTTCTAAGAGGGTCGAATTGTTGTCCAACGTTAGAGTCAGATTTATGTCCGAATTTTTTCTGAAATTGTATTGTGTTCTTCTTTATAGATTTCGGTTCTTTAGTTTGTAAAACTTATTATTTCAGTTGGATTCAAGTTCTTTCATGTTTATTGAAGTGTTCTTATATATAATCATGGTTGGCTAAACTCTTTCTTGGATCCAAATCAAGGATAATGGTGATTGAGGTGAGTTCTTTAGGATATGAATGAATCTTAATGTTTATCTTCTTATTTTCTTCATGAATGATTTATTATTGTAAAGAAATTTTAGAAATCATTTAGGTAATGTTATAATCTTGAATTTTTATGCACAAACTTTAGTTTTGGTATAGAGATTGCTTGATTCAATGTCTTACTTAATATGAAAGTACTTGTTCATTCTTAAGCAATAATCAATCTTCATCTTTCTAATCTTCATTGTAATATCTTCCGATGTAATATCACCATCGTTGATATTAGGTTGAGTTATTTTATATATGTTGAAGAAATCACTAATACATCACCATTAAAATTGATTTGGACCAAGACTTACTTTTTCTTGTCATTTAAAATCTATTTACATTTTTTTTTATCTTTAAAAACAAATCCATCAATTATTTTCAACTAAGTTATTGTTAATTTAATTTCTCTTGAGTTTTTTTTGTTACTTAGCTTAATTTCCAGATCTAGCTCTCTGAGGATATGACCTCGATCTTACCGAGTTAATTGCTACATCGCACACTCGTGCACTTGCGAGTTAAAACAAGCCGATCATAAAAAGCGGTCAAGCAAACAACAACAACAACAACAACAATAATAATAGTAATAACAACAATAACAATAATTACAATAGTAGTAGTAGTAGTAGTAGTAGTAGTAATAGAAGAAGAAGAAAAAGAAGAAGTTGATGAGAACTTTGAGATAGAAAGATTAACGTAAGGATTAAACAATGATAATAACAAATGTCAAGGTTAGAGATTCCACTAATGGTATGTCAAACAAGTATAGTATAAACTCTTATTATTCAATTGGAAACCACACACAAAGGAGGTTCCAATTAGATGATAGATTGTTAACATGATTACGTTAGTCATCTTATTCGATTAATGCTAATACTTGTAAATCTCGTCAAGTATTCATGATTATAACTTATGTTAACAACAAATCAAGTTCCTTTCATAGCTCAAGTGTTGGTTATACCATACAGTATGGGCTATGAAAGTGCCAAGCATTTGTTGTACCAAGTGTTATACAACATAAATCAAGATTAGTCATTTAACAAGCAAAGTATTAAAGAGTGAATAAGATAACAAATATAAAACATGTTAGTATCAAACATTAAAGTCCATATTAAGTTTACACTATACTTATTCTTACACCATTAGTGTAACCTTTTCACCTTGACATAATAAACTTAGCTAGGCATAATGAAAGAAAGAAAAATAAATAAACAAAATAAGAACATGAATAAGATTAAAGTTAACTAAGTAAATAAAAGGAAATGAAAGGCATAAACTTGATATTAATGAAAGCAAAGCATAAACATTACAAAAAATACAAAGAGAGAAAGCAAGAGCATGATCTTGATCTGGAAACCAAGATGTCTAAATGCATAGCAAATGCCTCCTTTTATAGGCCAAAATTGGGAACTATTGATTTAATGACTAATTGATGAGTGGGTGACCAACTCTTGACTTGGTGACAATCCTTATCTTCTCTTGTTTGCCCAACACGTCATTGATAACGTCAAAACTGGAACCACTTGAAAACATGAAAGTTGTAGGAAATTGTCTCACTGTCTTGTGTAAAAACTTCATATCATTTGGACTTCTAGAACTCCAGATATGGGCCAAACACTGAACAGTACTCGGGCTTGAAGACAGATTCAAACTTCTTTGTTGTTGCCCTAATTTGGACTTCAAAATGGCCTTTTTAGATCTTGGGCTCCATATAACAGTTGTAGGTCTATATCTTACCTTTTCATCCATATAAAGTATACCTAAATCTGAGATCTACAACTCTAGATATGACCTAATTACCGAATAGTGTTCCTGTTTGGATTGCACCGACATCTCTTTTCTAAGTTTGGCCATCTCTTTGTCCTTCCAATTTCAGTTCTTAAATTCATCAATCAATCTTTTTATTTATGTGATAGGCCTGCATTTAAAATAAACATTTAACATAAATTAAAGGTATCTTATATTATTAGATATATTATTATAAAATATGCTTTAGTTAAGGAATTATTGATACTTCAAGTGCAAAATGATGATATAAGACCTTGATAAAAATGCACTTTTAAGTACTAATCATACCCCACAACCAGCTTATTACTAGTCCCTAGTAATCAAAGTGTTAAAATAGAAAAACAATTTGCAAATTCGACAAAGCAAGGTATTCATCATTTAACTTCCATTAATTTATCAAGATAAACAAACTCTCATTAAATTTATATATCTACTCAATACCTCTTAACAAGATATTAATAAACCTTTCTTTTATGCTTAATTTATCAACACATAATTATGGGGCTTTTCTTGGAAGAAAACAAAATTTTTGTTTTAATGTTTAAGGTTAACTTCCTTGGGTTGGGATTATTATTTTTGTCTTTTTTTTTTTAAATATATATACATATAATTTAAAAACATCATGCATCTTTAACCCATGTAATGAGCTTTCGGCTAATGACTCCCAAACCAGTTGGTCTTAGGGCATTAGGTGTTAAGACACCCCTATGAGCTTAGTAACTCGGGTCGCAGATACTGATATCTAGATAGTGCAATGTTTGATTCCCTTAAGCTTTTCTCCTTAACCTATGTAACAAGCGTTTGGCTAATAGCTCCCAAGTCAGTTGACTTTAGGGTATTAGGTGTTAAAACACCCCTTTGGGCTTAATTGTTTAGGTTAGGGAGGCTACGAAACCAAACTTATCTACATTTTTATTATTATCATTCCACTAAGATGCGTCTTAAGAGTCAAGAGGACTCACCTGATAATCGGACCTTTGCTTCAATCAACCAGCGAATATCTTCAAGAATTCCATGATTCATTAACAATCTCAATCTTGCACATCTAGTACAGTAAATTTTTGTAATCGCATTTTGAGGTAGAGCGGGAAAATACTTTTTCAATTTTTCAAAATTAGTGTTCATTTTCAAATGAGAATTGGAAGAGAGATTCGAAGAATTGCACAAATATATACATAGATATTAGTTATTATGGGAAACTAAAATAACCGACTTAAGTTACGGAGTACCGTTATCCACCATTTGACCGGGGTGAGAGAAACTAGCAAAAATCACTCAAAAAGAAACACAAAAATATTATGAGAAAAAAACATCAATCTTTATATACAGGATCACCCAATTCAATAAAGACATGTTCAACTAAAAAATTATCAAAGTAAACTTTCAGACGATGTCCATTTACCTTGAAAACATTGCCATTATTTGGATTCTCGATGTCGTAGGCCCCATATGGATACATGACACGATGAAAAGATTGATGTCTTCTCCCAAGTGCAGGAGTGTCGAAGTAATAAATAACCCAGCAAGACCGGGGTCGAACCACAGGGAGGTTAATTGTATAAATTATAGACAATAATTATAAACAAAATAACAATAACAACAATAGTAGTAGTAATAATAATAATAATAATAATAATAATAATAACAACAATAATAGTAGTAGTAGTAGTAGTAGTAGTAGTAGTAGTAGTAGTAATAATAATAATAATAATAATAATAAAGAAAGAGAAGAAGAAGAAGATGATGAGAACTTGGAGGTGGAAAATTAATGTAAGGATTAAACAATAATAATAACAAATGTCAAGGTTAGAGGTTCCACTAATGGTATATCAAACAAGTATAGTATAAACTCTTATTATTGAATTGGAAACCACACACAAAGGAGGTTCCAATCAGATTATATATTGTTAACATGATTACATTAGTCATCTTATTCAATTAATGCTAATACTTGTAAATCTCGTCAAGCATTCATGATTATAACTTATGTTAACAACAAATCAAGTTCCTTTCATAGCTCAGGTGTCGGTTATACCATGCATTATGGGCTATGAAAGTGCCAAGCATTTGTTGTACCAAGTGTTATACAACATGAATCAAGATTAGTCATTTAACAAGCAAAGTATTAAAGAGTGAACAAGATAACAAATATAAAACATGTTAGTATCAAACATTAAAGTCCATATTAAGTTTACATTATACTTATTCTTACACCATTAGTGTAACCTTTTCACCTTGACATAACTAACTTAGCTAGACATAATGAAACAAAGCAAAATAGATAAACAAAATAAGAACATAAAAGTTAACTAAGTAAAGGAAAGGAAATGAAAAGCATAAACTTAATATTAATGAAAGCAAAGCATAAACATTACAAAAAATACAAAGAGAGAAAGGAAGAGCATGATCTTGATCTAGAAACCAAGATGCCTAAATGCATGGAAAATGCCTCCTTTTATAGGCCAAAATTGGAAACTATTGATTTGATGACTAATTGATAAGTGGGTGGCCAACTTTTGACTTGGTGACAATCCTTATCTTCTCTTGTCTGCCCAAAACGTCATTGATTACGTCAAAATTGGAGTCAGTTGCAAACATGAAAGTTGTAGGCAATTGTCTCAGCTTTCTTGTGTAAACAATTTAGCTCATTTAGACTTCTAGAACTCCAGATATGGCCAAAATACAGAACAGTGCTCGGGCTGGAAGACAGATTCGGGCTTCTTTGTTGTTGCTATAATTTGGACTTGATAATGGCCTTTTTAGATCTTTTGCTCCATATAAAAGTTGTAGGCCTATGTCTTACCTTTCCATCCATATAAATTGGACCTAAATCTGAGATATATAGCTCTATATAGGACCCAATTACCGAATAGTGTTCTGGTTTGGATTGCACCGACATCTCTTTTCTAAGTTTGGCCATCTCTTTATCCTTGCAATTTAAGTTCTTCAAGTCATCAATCAATCCTTTCATTTATGTGATAGGCCTGCATTAAAAATAGACATTTACCACAAATTATAGGTATCTTATATTATTAGATACATTATTATAAAACATATTTTAGTTAAGGAGTTATTGATATTTCAAGTGCAAAATGATGATATAAAATCGTGATAAAAATGCACTTTTAAGTACTAATCACACCCCCCAACCAGCTTATTACTAGTCCCTAGTAATCAAAGCGTTAAAATAGAAAACAAATTTGCAAATTTCACAAAGCAAGGTATTCATCATTTAACTTCCATTAATCCATCCAGATAAACAAACTCTCATTAAATTTATATATCTGCTCAATACCTCTTAACAAGATATTAATAAACCTTTCTTTTATGCTCAATGTATCAACACATAATTATGGGGCTTTTCTTGGAAGAAAATAAATTTTTTGTTCAAATGTTTAAGGTTAACTTCCTTGGGTTGGGATTACTATTTTTGTCTTTTTTTTTTGTCTTTTTTTTTAACTCTATATACATATACTTTAAAAACATCATGCATCTTTAACCCATGTAACGAGCTTTCAGCTAATGACTCCCAGACCAGTTGGTCTTAGGGCAGCTAATGACTCCCATACCAGTTGGTCTTAGGGCATTAGGTGTTAAGACACCCCTACGAGCTTAGTAACTCGGGTCGCAGATACTGATATGTAGATAGTGCAATGTTTGATTCCCTTAAGCTTTTCTCCTCAACCCATGTAACAAGCGTTGGGCCAATAGCTCCCAAGTCAGTTGACTTTAGGGTATTAGGTGTTAAAACACCCCTTCGGGCTTAATTGCTTAGGTTAGGGAGGCTACGAAACCAAACTTATCTACATTTTTATTATCATCATTTTTTTTCTTTTTTTTTCTTTTTGTTTTCATTTTTTTCATGTTTTTTTTTCTTAATTATATACAATCCCTTTCCCTTAGTTGTTACCTTTAACAAAAGAACATAAATAATGTAATAATCCAATATGCAACCCACAATCATATGTTAAAGTGTGTGTGTGTAAATTAAGGTTTAAGAATATATGTTAAATAAGTATATGAGCAGAATTAAGTGGTAACAATACGAGAGTTTGTAAACCTGAATATTTCAGGAAGTATTATAATAGACCTTGTTAAGAATGGTTACTAAGATGCGTCTCAAGAGTCACTTTAACAAAAGAACTCCTTTACTCTGCCATCCTAGTAACAACAATTATGCACATGCTTTATGAAATGAAAAACAAAATTTTTTTTTTTTATCAACTACTACCCTCTCCCCCCAACCAAAACGAGACATTGTCCTCAATGTTCTAAGGTAGAAAGATAGAGTATAGAAGATATCACCTGAAATAACGAACACTGACAAAACCTGAAACACACTGAAACAAAAATATGAAATAACAAAACACAATAATAAAACCAAAAGACACAAAAATTCACAAATGAAGGCTCAAATCCAATCTAAGCTTTTTACGGCTTCCCGTAGATGACCAATTTATGCGACTCATGGAAGGATCAATCACAGGAATGAAAGATTGTAGTTGGTCAATCAATTGTTCAGCAGTAGTAGCAGAGATTATGATTTGTCGTGCAGAAGATGTTAGAAATTCCTGTTCCACAGCATGATCAAGAAAAGACAACAACTTATCATAATAACCATTAACATTTAACAAACCTATGGGATTATGGGGAATGTGCAATCGAGCCCAAGAGGAAATATGAAAGATCTCTTCCAATGTGCCTAGACCACCTGGTAAAGCAATGAAGGCATCAGCATGGTTAAACATTGCATTCATTCGTGCCGACATTGTGGAGACCTGAAGTTCCTCTCCAATTGTTTTTCCAATGATGTCCCCTTGTGCCAAAGCTTCAGGGACGATTCCTAAAACTTGACTACCTCCTAAAAATGCAGCTATTGACACACCTCCCATTAACCCAAGACTGCCTCCCCCATACACTAAATGAATCTTTCTCTCAGCTAGCACCTGACCAAGATGATTTGCTGATTCTAAAAACTCTTTTTCTTTCCCAGGACTAGATCCACCGAAAACACAAATATTTCTTATTTGATGACTTGAGGAACTTGTCATTTCTACACACTTCTGTATTTGTTGAATGTATGGGTTGAGTAGAAATGAAAGGAAGGAAAATAGGGTTTTATAGATGAGAAAGTAGAAAGGCAATCATAACATCTATATGTAGGACAGCTAGAGTCTCACACACTCTCTCTCTCTTTTTATTTATTTATTTATTTACTTTTGAAAAAAAAACATGTGTATGTACAGGTAGTTGTGATTGTGGCTCACATCTTCCCTTGGTTTTACGTCCAAGAACGGCTTAAACGCCCTCTATGGGTCGGGGATAGGCTTCCCATCCAGTTTTCTTAAAAACTGGCAAACAGGGTCTTTTTTAGTCAGATTCCCAAGACTAAGTCGATCATGTTCTTTATGAAATAGTGGCCATAAATCATGAATTGCACGATGCACATCTCCACTAGGATGCGTCTCAAGAGTCAATAGAAGATTATCTAAAGACTCCTTACTCAGGCCATCCTTAATGAATTGTATTTTATCTTCACGATTTATAGATACCATTCCTAAAGAACGACATTGTGTATTACAAGTCCATCTAGCACAACGATGACAGACATCCAGTCGTTTTGCACGACGCTTCTTTGCAAACGTGCTTTTACCTGTTCCAAGCATGTGTGAAATGAAGAAGTTAGAGGACTCACCTGATAATCGGACCTTTGCTTCAATCAACCAACGAATATCTTCAGGAATTCCATGATTCATTAATAATCTCAATCTTGCACATCTAGCACGATAAATTTTTGTAATCGCATTCTAAGGCAGAGCGGGAAAATACTTTTTCAATTTTTCAAGATTAGTGTCCATTATCAAATGAGAATTGGAAGAGAGATTCAAAGAATTGCACAAATATATACACAAATATCAGTAATTATGGGAAATTGAAAGAACCGACTTAAGTCACGGAGTACCGTTATCCGCCATTTGACCGGGGTGAGAAAAACTAGCAAAAATCACTCAAAAAGAAACACAAAAACAATGTGAGAAAAAAAAAATTAACCTTTATCTACAAGATCAGTCCAACCAGTTGATTCATTTTCACTAGGAAAATTATCAAAGTAAGCTTTCAAACGATGTCCATTTTCATTAAAATCATTGTCATTCATTGAATTCTCAATATCACAGGCCCCATAAGGATTGCTCCATCTTGGTCTTAGCTCTCTAGGGAATGCATAGAGTTGAGAATTATAAAACAAAACTTTTTGACCTGTATCAATCTTTTGACAATTTTCACAAGTTTTGCAGAATGCATGCGTGTCCTTGAACATGGTGGGCCAATAAAATCCATTTTGAAAGATTTTTGTAGCTGTCTTTTTTGACGAGAAATAACTTCCACATGCTTCAGAATAACAAAGTTTAATGACACTACTTACCTCATTGTCGGGAATTAATCTTTGAAATATTTGATCAGGACAATATTTGAATAAGTTAGGATCATCACAGTAAAAGCTCTTCACTTCGTTCAAAAACTTTTCTTTGTCTTGGGTACTCCAATGAGCTGGCAAATCTCCTAAAGCAAGAAAATTGATATTTTTATCATACCAAGGCATTGGACTAAGAGAAAGTAAGGATTCGTTAGGAAAATAATCATCGATTGGTGTGATGTCAGATGTCGAATCTGTTGTCACTATTGACAAAAGATTCGCATCAACATTTTCGGTGCTTGTTTCATCCGTGATTTCTTCCTCAGAATAAACCATTTGCAAATCTTCAGTTTCATCTAATTCATTTTTACTTAAAGTAGATTCAAGTTGATCATAAACTAATTCATCAATATGATCTACTTCTTGTAAATCATTATCATCTCCAGGTTGCTTACAAATGTTGAAAATATTCATCTCCAATGTCATGTTTCCAAATGATAGCTTCATCAATCCATTCCTACAATTAATCAAGGCGTTAGAGGTTGCAAGAAATGGACGTCCTAAAATAACAGGAAATGAATTACATGCTTCAACAGGTTCTGTGTCCAAGACAATAAAATCCACAAGATAAATGAATTTATCGACTTGTACTAACACGTCTTCAATTATTCCTCTAGGCACTTTTACAGATCTATCGGCAAGTAAAAGAGTTATAGAAGTTGGTTTTAACTCACCTAGATTGAGACTTTGAAAAACAGAATATGGAAGTAAATTCACACTAGCACCAAGATCAAGTAAGGCTCTTTCAATTTTATGCTCTCCAATAAAGCAAGAAATTGTAGGACAACCAGGGTCTTTATATTTCAAAGCATTATTGTTCTGAAGAATAGCACTTACTTGTTCGGCTAGAAAGGCTTTCTTTTTCACATTCAGTTTCCTCTTCACAGTGCATAGATCTTTCAAAAATTTAGCATAGGAAGGAACCTGTTTAATAGCATCCAACAAAGGTATATTGATCCTTACCTGCTTGAAAGTTTCAAAGATTTCAGAGTTGTGATTAACTTTCCTTTGTTTGGTCATGGCTTGAGGAAATGGAAGTGCTGGCGGTGAATCAGTCGTTTCTTTGCAATTTTCAGATTCATCCCCTTCCTTACACTCAGAGATTGATTCGTCATCTTTCTCATAAGGTTCAAGAGAGGGTTTTTCAATAACCTTACCACTGCGCAGAGTAGTGACTGATTTGACTTGATCCATGTGTTGGCTTCCGGAACTACTTGCATTTGCATTGTATTGCCCTTTAGGATTTTGTTGTGTTTGAGATGGAAACTTACCTTTCTCTTGGAAACTAAGAGCAGATGTTAATTTAGCAAGAGTACTTTTAAAATCTGTCATGTTTTGAGCAAGTTGAGTATTGATTGTCTCTTGCTTTTCAATGAATGCATGCAATGTTTCCTCAAGATTTCTTCTAGGAGGTGGAGCATAAGGAGGTGCATATCCATGAGAATTTTGGAAATTATGGTGTGCTTGAAACGGTGGTTGTGAAGTTTGTGCATTGTTGTTCTCACTCTTCCAACTAAAATTTGGGTGATTTCTCCAACCAGGGTTGTATGTTTGGGAGTATGGGTTGTGGTTGGCCCTTTGGAAACTGTTTAAAGCATGAGCTTGTTCATGGAGACATTCCTTAAAAGAAGGCAAGGTTGGACAATCGTTGGTTGAGTGTTCATTTGTTTCACAAATTTGACACACAATGTTTTCAACAGATTTTAATTGACCACTCTTTTTCAATTCTAGTGCCTCGACTTTTCTAGCTAAAGATGCAAACTTGGCTTGAAGGTCATGATCTTCTCTAAGGTTGTACATACCTCCATTAGATGTATGTACAAACTTGGATTTTCGAATTCTAAGCCATGAAAAGAAGGTAAAAGTTGAATAATACCTGGTTTAAAATTAAAATGAGATGCATCGGGAGGAAAAACTATGCATGATGGTGCACTTGTTCTTGTGGGATTCATGTGGTCTCTAAGTGTTCTAGCACGGTTATTCTCATTATTTTTATTATGAAGTGATTGATTATCTTCTTCAGCCATATTTTCTGAAAATGATGAGGATACCCTACAAAGTCTACCACTTGATGTAAGTGACCACACTCTCATGCACGTGTAGGAATAAAATAAAAAAGAAGAAGAAAGCAAAAGAAGGAGGAAGAAAACAAAATAAAAAAAGAAACAAAAGAAAAGAAACAAAGTTATATACAAGAAAAGTGAAAAGAGAAAATAAAATAAATACTATAATTTATACAAGAACTTACCTCCCCGGCAACAGCACCAAAAACTTGACACGACTAAAAGATTGATGTCTTCTCCCAAGTGCAGGAGTGTCGAAGTAATAAATAACCCGGCAAGACCGGGGTCGAACCACAGGGAGGTTAATTGTACAAATTATAAATAACAATAATACAACAACAATAACAACAACAATAACAACAATAATAATAATAACAATAATAATAATACTAATACTAATAATAATAATAATAATAGTAGTAGTAGTAGTAGTAGTAGTAGTGATAATAATAATAATAATAATAATAAAGAAAGAGAAGAAGGAGAAGATGATGAGAACTTGGAGATGGAAAATTAATGTAAGGATTAAACAATAATAATAACAAATGTCAAGGTTAGAGGTTCCACTAATGGTATGTCAAACAAGTATAGTATAAACTCTTATTATTGAATTGGAAACCACACACAAAGGAGGTTCCAATCAGATTATATATTGTTAACATGATTACATTAGTCATCTTATTCAATTAATGCTAATACTTGTAAATCTCGTCAAGCATTCATGATTATAACTTATGTTAACAACAAATCAAGTTCCTTTCATAGCTCAGGTGTCGGTTATACCATACATTATGGGCTATGAAAGTGCCAAGCATTTGTTGTACCAAGTGTTATACAACATAAATCAAGATTAGTCATTTAACAAGCAAAGTATTAAAGAGTGAACAAGATAACAAATATAAAACATGTTAGTATCAAACATTAAAGTCCATATTAAGTTTACATTATACTTATTCTTACACCATTAGTGTAACCTTTTCACCTTGACATAACTAACTTAGCTAGACATAATGAAAGAAAGCAAAATAGATAAACAAAATAAGAACATAAAAGTTAAGTAAGTAAAGGAAAGGAAATGAAAGGCATAAACTTAATATTAATGAAAGCAAAGCATAAACATTACAAAAAATACAAAGAGAGAAAGGAAGAGCATGATCTTGATCTGGAAACCAAGATGCCTAAATGCATGGCAAATGCCTCCTTTTATAGGCCAAAATTGGGAACTATTGATTTGATGACTAATTGATAAGTGGGTGGCCAACTTTTGACTTGGTGACAATCCTTATCTTCTCTTGTCTGCCCAAAACGTCATTGATAACGTCAAAATTGGAGCCAGTTGCAAACATGAAAGTTGTAGGCAATTGTCTCATCTTTCTTGTGTAAAAAGGTCAGCTCATTTGGACTTCTAGAACTCCAGATATGGCCAAAATACCGAACAGTGCTCGGGCTGGAAGACAGATTCGGGCTTCTTTGTTGTTGCTACAATTTGGACTTGATAATGGCCTTTTTAGATCTTGGGCTCCATATGAAAGTTGTAGGCCTATGTCTTACCTTTCCATTCATATAAATTGGACCTAAATCTGAGATATATAGCTCTAGATATGACCCAATTACCGAACAGTATTCCGTTTGGATTGCACCGACATCTCTTTTCTAAGTTTGGCCATCTCTTTATCCTTGCAATTTAAGTTCTTCAAGTCATCAATCAATCCTTTCATTTATGTGATAGGCCTGCATTAAAAATAGACATTTACCACAAATTATAGGTATCTTATATTATTAGATACATTATTATAAAACATATTTTAGTTAAGGAGTTATTGATACTTCAAGTGCAAAATGATGATATAAAACCATGATAAAAATGCACTTTTAAGTACTAATCAGTGTCTTCCAAATTTCTCTGATTTTCATCCCCCTGTTTGTCTCTGTTTTTGTCTCCACTTTATCTCTGTTTTCCTCTCTCCTTTTGTGTCGGCTCCTCCCTTTTTCTGGTATATTATGTGACTTCTTTATGTCTCTTTGTGTGCCTCACTGAACCCCTCCTTTTCTCTTTTATATTCTAGCCTTTTTACCCTTAGATGAAAAAAAGAAAATTACCTTTTCTGTTTCGTAATCGTTTACTATCAGGGTATTACAAGCTAGATTTAAGGTAGGAAACATGTGAATTTTAAGGTCTCTATTTCTGGAGAAATTATAGAAAATTGAATCTTTTTTCTAACAAAACCAATCTTGTAATTTTTGGACCTCTTAGATTTAAGATACGGGCCATAACTCTAGACAACATTTCGAGTGCAGGAAATTTAGGTCTGATTCAATTCTTGCTTTTGACTTGCTTTTTTGGCTTCAAAATAGCAAAACTGAGTTTTATGCCCTCATGTGTTTTGTAGACCTTCATCTCACATATTTGAAAATGGTGACGAATGTCTAGAATTGGGTTGTATAGCTTCCTTTACAGCCCAAAATCAATCGATGTTTGGTTTTACTGTCGGATTCTGCCTACTTAATAATCTAGTATCTAAAAACACATTAATTTCCCACAAGGCTAATAATTCAAAAAAGGATCCAAAATTCTAATTAACTTGTGCAACACATCCAAAATATTTCAAAATCAAGCATGAATAGTGGAAAATATACATGCTAAAAATTCCCTTATCATACACAGAAGCTAACCAGACATGTATGTTAATAATAATTGATTAGTACTTAAAAATGCATTTTTATCAAGGTTTTATACCATCATTTTGCACTTGAAGTATTAATAACTCAACTAAAGCATGTTTTATAATAAAAAGTCTGATATCGTAAGGTACCTTTAATTTATGGTAAATATTCATCCTAAATATAGGCTTATCACATAAATAAAAGGATTGATTGATGAGTTAAAGTATTGAAATTGAAAGGACAAAAAGAGGGCGAAACTTAGAAAGAGATGCAGGTGTAATCTAAATTAAAACACTATTTGGTAATTGGGTCATATATGGAGCTGTAGATCTCAGATTTATGTCTACTTTATATAGATGAAAAGGAAAATATAGGCCTACAACTTTCATATGGAGCTCAAGATTTAAAAAGGTCATTTTCAAATCCAAATTATAGCAACAACAAAGAAGTCTGAATCTGTCCTCCAGTCCGCATACTGTTCACTGTTTGGCCCATATCTAGAGTTCTAGAAGTCCAAATGACTTGTATTTTTTTTCCTGAAAAGCTAAGACAATTTTCTATAACTTTCATGTTTCAAGTGGTTCCAATTCTAACATTATCAATAATATTTTGGGCAGATAAGAGAAGATAAGGTTTGTCACCAAGTCAAGAGATGGTCACCCACTCATCAATTAGTCATCAAATCAATAATTCCTAATTTTAGCCTATAAAAAGAGGCATTTGTCATGCATTTAAGCATCCTGGTTTCCAGGTCAAGATCATGCTCATGCTTTCTCTCTTTATATCTTTGTAATGCTTAAGTTTTGCTTTCATTAATATCAAGTTTATGCCTTTCAATTCCTTTTCTTTACTTAGTTAACTTTTATCTTATTTATGTTATTTTGTTTATTTATTTTTCTTTCTTTCATTATGTTTAGCTAAGCTTACTATGTCAAGGTGAAAAGTTTACACTAATGGTGTAAGAATAAGTATAGTGTAAACTTAATATGGACTTTAATGCTTGATACTAACATGTTTTGTATTTGTTATCTTGTTCACTCTTTAATACTTTGCTTGTTAAATGACTAATCTAGATTTATGTTGTATAACACTTGGTACAACAAATACTTAGCACTCTCATAGCCCATACTGTATGGTATAACCGACACCTGAGCTATGAAAGGAACTTGATTTGTTGTTAACATAAGTTATAATCATGAATGCCTGATGAGATTTACAAGTATTAACATTAAATGAATAAGATAACTAATGTAATCATGTTAACAATTTACAATCTGATTGGAACCTCCTTTGTGTGTGGTTTCCAATTGAATAATAAGAGTTTATACTATACTTGTTTGGCATATCATTAGTGGATCCTCTAACCTTGATATTTGTTGTTATCATTGTTTAATCTTTACATTGATCTTTCATCTTAAAGTTCTCATCAACTTCTTCTTCTTATTCTTCTTCTTTACTACTACTACTACTACTACTACTATTACTACTACTATTAGTATTGTTGTTGTTGTTATTACTATTATTGTTGTTTATAATTGTTATTTATAATTTATATAATTAACCTCCCTATGGTTCGATCCCGGTCTTGTCGGGTTATTTATTACTTCGACATTCCTACACTTAGGAGAAAACATCAATCTTTTGGTTGTGTCACTAGGCATTATTCAAGTTTTACCTTCTTTTCATGGCTTAGATTTGAAAAATCCATAATTACATTTAAGAAAATTTAAGGAAGTTTGCAACACATATAATGATTCAAATTATAGCATGAATACCATCAGATTAAATCTTTTTCCTTTTATATTAAAAGATAAAGCTAAAACATGGCTATAAAATTTGAGACCAGGATGGTGGATGTGTGCTTGTGACCAAGGTTTGTTTTCTTGATAAATTTCAGTTTTAATTGATTGTGTTCACTAGTTTAATTTCTTCCATAGTTTAGATTATCACAAATCAAAACCCCCCAATTGCATAACGTATAGCATAAAAATCTAAACTAAATCTTCCTCGTGGGATCGATCCCTTGCTTGCTCTATACTATCTTGTGTGATTTAAGTGTAAGGGTAATTAATTTGTGCGACCGCGACATCGCAACAGATATCGAGACTTACTTAATACTTGTCCTCATCATGGTTTTGAGATATGGAGATTGGTTTCACATTTTTATGAAGGCTTAACACCTTAAGATAGACAAATGGTTGAATTAATGTGCAATGGAACCTTTAAAGATAAAGACCCTGATGAAGTAATGGAGTGAAGCAATGGAGTAGTTAGACTTGTTAGCTGAAAATGCTTAAAATTAGGACACTACAGGCACGTATAGGACTCCAAGTAAAATCCAACCTTATACATCTAGTAGAGGTATATACAACCTTAGGGAAGATCATGACCTCTAAGCCAAGTTTGCATCTTTAGCTAGAAAAGTCAAGGCACTAAAATTCAAAAAGAGTGATCAATTAAAATCTCTTTAAAATATTATGTGTCAAATCTGTGAAACCAAGGAACACTTAACCACTAACTGTCCAACCTTGTCTTGTTTTAAGGAATGTCTCCATAAACAAGCTCATGTTTTAAATAGTTTTCAAAGGCCCAATCATAACCTATACTTGCAAACATATAATCATGGTTGAAGAAATCACCTAAATTTCAATTGGAAGAGTGATAAAAATAATGCACAAACTTCATAACCACCATTTTAAACACACTATAATTTTCAAAATTCTCATGAATATGCACCTCTTTATGCTCTACCTCTTAGAAGAAATTTTGAGGAAATTTTGTATGTATTCATTGAAAAGCAAGAGACAATCAACACCCAACTTGCTCAAAGCATAACAGATTTTATAGATACTTTTGCAAAATTCATATTTGCTCTCAGTTTTCAAGAGAAAGGTAATTTTCCATCTCAACCATAGCAAAATCCTAAGGGGCAATATAATGCAAATGCAAGTAGTTCTGGAAGTTAACATACGGATCAAGTAAAATCAGTCACTACTTTTCGTAGTGGTAAAGGTTATTGAAAAACTCAATCTTAAACCTTGCAAGAAAGATGATGAGTCAATCTTTGATGGTAAGGAAGGGGTGGAATCTGAATATTGCAAAGAAAAGATTGATTCCCTGCCAACACTTTCATTTTCTCATGTCATGACCAAACAAAGAAAATTCAATCACAATTCTAAAATCTTTGAAGCTTTCACACAGTTAAGGATCAATATATCTTTGGTGGATGCTTTTAAACAAGTTCCATCTTATGCTAAATTTTTGAAAGATCTATGCACTATGAAGAGAAAACTGAATATGAAAAAGAAAGCCCTTTTAGCCAAACAAGTAAGTGCCTGACACGACGAAAAGATTAATGTCTTCTCCCAAGTGCAGGAGTGTCGAAGTAATAAATAACCCGGCAAGACCGGGGTCAAACCACAGGGAGGTTAATTGTACAAATTATAAACGACAATAGTATAACAACAATAATAGTAGTAATAACAATAATAACAACAATGACAGTAATAATAATAATAATTGTAGTAATAATAATAATAATAATAATAGTAATAGTAGTAGTAATAGTAGTAATAATAATAATAATAATAAAGAAAGAGAAGAAGAAGATGATGATGAGAACTTGGAGATGGAAAATTAATGTAAGGATTAAACAATAATAATAACAAATGTCAAGGTTAGAGGATCCACTAATGGTATGTCAAACAAGTATAGTATAAACTCTTATTATTGAATTCGAAACCACACACAAAGGAGGTTCCAATCAGATTATATATTATTAACATGATTACATTAGTCATCTTATTCAATTAATGCTAATACTTATAAATCTCGTCAAGCATTCATGATTATAACTTATGTTAACAACAAATCAAGTTTCTTTCATAACTCAGGTGTCGGTTATACCATACATTATGGGCTATGAAAGTGCCAAGCATTTGTTGTACCAAGTGTTATACAACATAAATCAAAATTAGTCATTTAACAAGCAAAGTATTAAAGAGTGAACAAGATAACAAATATAAAACACGTTAGTATCAAACATTAAAGTCCATATTATGTTTACATTATACTTATTTTTACACCATTAGTGTAACCTTTTCACCTTGACATAACTAACTTAGCTAGACATAATGAAAGAAAGCAAAATAGATAAACAAAATAAGAACATAAAAGTTAAGTAAGTAAAGGAAAGGAAATGAAAGGCATAAACTTAATATTAATGAAAGCAAAGCATAAACATTACAAAAAATACAAAGAGAGAAAGGAAGAGCATGATCTTGATCTGGAAACCAAGATGCCTAAATGCATGGCAAATGCCTCCTTTTATAGGCCAAAAATGGGAACTATTGATTTGATGACTAATTGATAAGTGGGTGGCCAACTTTTGACTTGGTGGCAATCCTTATCTTCTCTTGTCTGCCCAAAACGTCATTGATAACGTCATAATTGGAGCCAGTTGCAAACATGAAAGTTGTAGGCAATTGTCTCAACTTTCTTGTGTAAAACATTCAGCTCATTTGGACTTCTAGAACTCCAGATATGGCCAAAATACTGAACAGTGCTCGGGCTGGAAGACAGATTCGGGCTTCTTTGTTGTTGCTACAATTTGGACTTGAAAATGGCCTTTTTAGATCTTGGGCTCCATATGAAAGTTGTAGGCCTATGTCTTACCTTTCCAGAGGCCTATGTCTTACCTTTCTATCCATATAAATTGGAACTAAATCTAAGATATATAGCTCTAGATATGACCCAATTACCGAATAGTATTCCAGTTTGGATTGCATCGACATCTCTTTTCTAAGTTTGGCCATCTCTTTATCCTTGCAATTTAAGTTCTTAAAGTTATCAATCAATCCTTTCATTTATGTGATAGGCCTGCATTTAAAATGAACATTTACCACAAATTAAAGGTATCTTATATTATTGGATATATTATTATAAAACATGCTTTGGTTAAGGAGTTATTGATACTTCAAGTGCAAAATGATGATATAAAACCATGATAAAAATGAACTTTTAAGTACTAATCACACCCCCCAACCAGATTATTACTAGTCCCTAGTAATCAAAGCGTAAAATAGAAAAACAATTTGCAAATTCCACAAAGCAAGGTATTCATCATTTAACTTCCATTAATCTATCCAGATAAACAAACTCTCATTAAATTTATATATCTGCTCAATACCTCTTAACAAGATATTAATAAACCTTTCTTTTGTGCTCAATGTATCAACACATAATTATGGGGCTTTTCTTGGAAGAAAACAAAATGTTTGTTCTAATGTTTAAGGTTAACTTCCTTGGGTTGGGATTACTATTTTTGTCTTCTTTTTTTTTTAACTCTATATACATATACTTTAAAAACATAATGCATCTTTAACCCATGTAACGAGCTTTCAGCTAATGACTCCCAGACCAGTTGGTCTTAGGGCATTAGGTGTTAAGACACCCCTACGAGCTTAGTAACTCGGGTCGTAGATACTGATATGTAGATAGTACAATGTTTGATTCCCTTAAGCTTTTCTCCTCAACCCATGTAACAAGCGTTGGGCCAATAGCTCCCAAGTCAGTTGACTTTAGGGTATTAGGTGTTAAAACACCCCTTCGGGCTTAATTGCTTAGGTTAGGGAGGCTACGAAACCAAACTTATCTACATTTTTATTATCATCATTTTTTCTTTTTCTTTTTTTTCTTTTTTTTTCATGTTTTTTTTCTTAATTATATACAATCCCTTTCCCGTAGTTGTTACCTTTAACAAAAGAACGTAGATAATGTAATAATCCAATATGCAACCCACAATCATATGTTAAAGTGTGTGTGTGTAAATTAAGGTTTAAGAATACATGTTAAATAAGTATATGAGCAGAATTAAGTGGTAACAATACGAGAGTTTGTAAACCTGAATATTTCAGGAGGTATTATAATAGACCTTGTTAAGAATGATTACTAAGATGCGTCTCAAAAGTCACTTTAACAAAAGAGCTCCTTTACTCTGCCATCCTAGTAACAACAATTATGCACATGCTTTATGAAATGAAAAACAATTTTTTTTTTTATCAACTACTACCCTCTCCCCCCAACCAAAAACGAGACATTGTCCTCAATGTTTTAAGGTAGAAAGATAGAGTATAGAAGATATCACCTGAAATAACGAACACCGACAAACCTGAAATACACTAAAACAAAAATAAGAAATAACAAAAGACAATAATAAAACCAAAAGACACAAAAATTCACAAATGAAGGCTCAAATCCAATCTAAGCTTTTTACGGCTTTCCTTAGATGACCAATTTATGCGACTCATGGAAGGATCAATCACAGGAATGAAAGATTGTAGTTGGTCAATCAATTGTTCAGTAGTAGCAGCAGAGATTATGATTTGTCGTGCAGAAGATGTTAGAAATTCCTGTTCCACAGCATGATCAAGAAAAGATAACAATTTATCATAATAACCATTAATATTTAACAAACCTATAGGTTTATGGTGATTGTGCAGTTGAGCCCAAGAGGAAATATGAAAGATCTCTTCCAATGTGCCTAGACCACCTGGTAAAGCAATGAAGGCATCAGCATGGTTAAACATTGCATTCATTCGAGCTGACATTGCGGAGACCTGAAGTTCCTCTCCAATTGTTTTTCCAATGATGTCCCCTTGTGCCAAAGCTTCAGGGACGACCCCCAAAACTTGACTACCTCCTAAAAATGCAGCTATTGACACACCTCCCATTAACCCAAGACTGCCTCCCCCATACACTAAATGAATCTTTCTCTCAGCTAGCACCTGACCAAGATGATTTGCTGATTCTAAAAACTCCTTTTGTTTCCCAGGACTAGATCCACCAAAAACACAAATATTTCTTATTCGATGACCTGAGGAACTTGCCATTTCTACATACTTCTATATTTGTTGAATGTATGGGTTGAGTAGAAATGAAAGGAAGGAAGAGAGGGTTTTATTGATGAGAAATTAGAAAGACAATCGTAACACCTATATATAGGCCAGCTGGAGTCTCACACACTCTCTCTCTTTTTATTTATTTATTTATTTACTTTTGAAAAAGTATGTGTATGTATAGGTAGTTGTGATTGTGGCTCACATCTTCCCTTGGTTTTACGTCCAAGAACGGCTTAAACGCCCTCTATGGGTCGGGGATAGGCTTCCCATCCAGTTTTCTTAAAAACTGGCAAACAGGGTCTTTTTTAGTCAGATTCCCAAGACTAAGTCGATCATGTTCTTTATGAAATAGTGGTCATAAATCATGAATTGCACGATGCACATCTCCACTAGGATGCGTCTCAAGAGTCAATAGAAGATTATCTAAAGACTCCTTACTCAGGCCATCCTTAATGAATTGTATTTTATCTTCACGGTTTATAGATACCATTCCTAAAGAACGACATTGTGTATTACAAGTCCATCTAGCACATCGATGACAGACTTCTAGTCGTTTTGCACGACGTTTCTTTGCAAAAGTGCTTTTACCTGTTCCACGCATGTGTGAAATGAAGGAATTAGATGACTCACCTGATAATCGGACCTTTACTTCAATCAACCAGCGAATATCTTCAGGAATTCCATGATTCATTAACAATCTCAATCTTGCACATCTAGCACGGTAAATTTTTGTAATCGCATTTTGAGGCAGAGCGGGAAAATACTTTTTCAATTTTTCAAGATTAGTGTCCATTTTCAAATGAGAATTAGAAGATAGATTCAAAAAATTGCACAAATATATACACAGATATCAATTATTGTGGGAAACTGAAAGAACCGACTTAAGTCACGGAGTACCGTTATCCGCCATTTGACTGGGGTGAGAGAAACTAGCAAAAATCACTCAAAAAGAAACACAAAAACAATGTGAGAAAAACAAAATAATCAACCTTTATCTACAAGATCATTCAAACCAGTTGATTCATTTTCACTAGGAAAATTATCAAAATAAGCTTTCAAACGATGTCCATTTTCCTTAAAATCATTGTCATTCATTGAATTCTAATATCACAGGCCCCATAAGGATTGCTCCATCTTAATCTTAGCTCTTTAGGGAATGCATAGAGTTGAGAATTATAAAACAAAACTTTTTGACCAGTATCAATTTTTTGACAATTTTCACAAGTTTTGCAGAATGCATGCATGTCCTTGAACATGGTGGGCCAATAAAATCCGTTTTGAAAGATTTTTGCACCTGTCTTTTTTGACGAGAAATAACTTCCACATGCTGTAAAATGACAAAGTTTAATGACACTACTTACCTCATTGTCGGGAATGAATCTTTGAAATATTTGATCAGGACAATATTTGAATAAGTTAGGGTCATCACAATAAAAGCTCTTCACTTCGTTCAAAAACTTTTCTTTGTCTTGGGTACTCCAATCAGCTGGCAAATCTCCTAAAGCAAGAAAATTGATATTTTTATCATACCAAGGCATTGGACTAAGAGAAAGTAAGGACTCGTTAGGAAAGTAATCATCGATTGGTGTGATGTCAGATGTCGAATCTGATGTCACTATTGACAAAAGATTAGCATCAACATTTTCGGTGCATTTTTCATCTGTGATTTCTTCTTCAGAATAAATCATTTGCAAATCTTCAGATTCATCCAATTTCTTTTTACTTAAAGTAGATTCAAGTTGATCATAAACTAATTCGTCAATATGATCTACTTCTTGTAAATCATTATCATCTCCAGGTTGCTTGCAAATATTGAAAATATTCATCTCCAATGTCATGTTTCCAAATGATAGCTTCATCAGTCCATTCCTACAATTAATCAATGCGTTAGAGGTTGCAAGAAACGGACGTCCTAAAATAACAGGAAATGAATTACATGCTTCAACAGGTTCTGTGTCCAAGACAATAAAATCCACAGGATAAATGAATTTATCGACTTGTACTAACACATCTTCAACTATTCCTTTACGCACTTTTATAGATCTATCGGCAAGTAAAAGAGATATAGAAGTTGGTTTTAACTCACCTAGATTGAGACTCTGAAAAACTGAATATGGAAGTAAATTCACACTAGCACCGAGATCAAGTAAGGCTCTTTCAATTTTATGCTCTCCAATAAAGCAGGAAATTGTAGGACAACCAGGGTCTTTATATTTCAAAACATTATTGTTTGGAAGAATGGCACTTACTTGTTCCGCTAGAAAGGCTTTCTTTTTCACATTCAGTTTCCTCTTCACAGTGCAGAGATCTTTCAAAAATTTAGTATAGGAAGGAACCTGTTTAATAGCATCCAGCAAAGGTATATTGATCCTTACCTGTTTGAAAGTTTCAAAGATTTCAGAGTTGTGATTAACTTTCCTTTGTTTGGTCATGGCTTGAGGAAATGGAAGTGCTGGTAGAGAATCAGTCTTTTCTTTGCAATTTTCAGATTCAACCCCTTCCTTACCCTCAGAGATTGACTCATCATCTTTCTCACAAGGTTCAATAGAGGGTTTTTCAATAACCTTACCACTGCGCAGAGTAGTGACTGATTTGACTTGATCCATGTGTTGGTTTCCGAAACTACTTGCATTTGCATTATATTGCCCCTTGGGATTTTGTTGTGGTTGAGATGGAAACTTACCTTTCTCTTGAAAACTGAGAGCAGATAATTTTGCAAGAGTATCTTTAAAATCTGTCATGTTTTGAGCAAGTTGAGTATTGATTGTCTCTTGCTTTTCAATGAATGCATGCAATGTTTCCTCAAGATTTCTTCTAGGAGGTGGAGCATAAGGAGGTGCATATCCATGAGAATTTTGGAAATTATGGTGGGCTTGAAACGGTGGTTGTGAAGTTTGTGCATTGTTGTTCTCACTCTTCCAACTAAAATTTGGGTGATTTCTCCAACCAGGGTTGTATGTTTGGGAGTATGGGTTGTGGTTGGCCCTTTGGAAACCGTTTAAAGCATGGGCTTGTTCATGGAGACATTCCTTAAAAGAAGGCAAGGTTGGACAATCGTTGGTTGCGGGTTCATTTGTTTCACAAATTTGACACACAATGTTTTCAACAGATTTTAATTGACCACTCGTTTGCAATTCTAGTGCCTCGACTTTTCTAGCTAAAGATGCAAACTTGGCTTGAAGGTCATGATCTTCTCTAAGGTTGTACATACCTCCATTAGATGTATGTACAAACTTGGATTTTCGAATTCTAAGCCATGAAAAGAAGGTAAAAGTTGAATAATACCTGGTTTAAAATTAAAATGAGATGCATCGGGAGGAAAAACTATGCATGATGGTGCACTTGTTCTTGTTAAGGTTGTACATACCTCCATTAGATGTATGAGGTTGAGTTTTACTCAGTGCCTCATAAGTACCAGCGGTGTCCCAATTTTGAGCATTTTCAGCTAACAAGTCTAAGTACTCCATTGCTTCATCAGGGTCTTTATCTTTAAAAGTTCCATTGCACATCAATTCAACCATTTGCCTATCTTTAGTTGTTAACCCTTCATAAAAATGTGAAACCAATCTCCATGTTTCAAAACCATGATGAGGGCAAGTACTAAGCAAGTCTCGATACCTATCCCAACATTGGTAAAATGTTTCTCCTGGTTTTTGAGTGAAAGTGGTGATTTGTCTCTTGAAAGAGTTTGTTCTATGAGATGGGAAAAACTTCTTTAAAAATTGTTGTTGCATTTCATCCCAAGCACGAATGGATCCTGGTCTTAAATTTTGTAGCCATGTTTTAGCTTTATCTTTTAATGAAAAAGGAAAAAGCTTTAATCTGATGGTGTTCATGCTACAATTTAAATTATTATATGTGTTGCACACCTCCTCAAATTCCCTTAAATGCAAGTATGGATTTTCCAATTCCAAACCATGAAAAGAAGGTAAAAGTTGAATAATACCTGGTTTAAAATTAAAATGAGATGCATCAGGAGGAAAAACTATGCATGATGGTGCACTTGTTCTTGTGGGATTCATGTGGTCTCTAAGTGTTCTAGCACGGTTATTCTCATTATTCTCATTATGAAGTGATTGATTATCTTCTTCGGCCATATTTTCTGAAAATGATGAGGATACCCTACAAAGTCTACCACTTGATGTAAGTGACCACACTCTCATGCACGTGTAGGAATAAAATAAAAAAGAAGAAGAAAGCAAAAGAAGGAGGAAGAAAACAAAATAAAAAAAGAAACAAAAGAAAAGAAACAAAGTTATATACAAGAAAAGTGAAAAGAGAAAATAAAATAAAGTGAAAATGGTGATTTGTCTCTTGAAAGAGTTTGCTCTATGAGATGGGAAAAACTTTAAAAATTGTTGTTGCATTTCATCCCAAACACGAATGGATCCTGGTCTTAAATTTTGTAGCCATGTTTTAGCTTTATCTTTTAATGAAAAAGGAAAAAGCTTTAATCTGATGGTGTTCATGCTACAATTTAAGTTATTATATGTGTTGCAGACCTCTTCAAATTCCCTTAAATGCAAGTATGGATTTTCCAATTCTAAACCATGAAAAGAAGGTAAAAGTTGAATAATACCTGGTTTAAAATTAAAATGAGATGCATCAGGAGGAAAAACTATGCATGATGGTGCACTTGTTCTTGTGGGATTCATGTGGTCTCTAAGTGTTCTAGCACGATTATTCTCATTATTCTCATTATGAAGTGATTGATTATCTTCTTCAGCCATATTTTCTGAAAATGATGAGGATACCCTACAAAGTCTACCACTTGATGTACGTGACCACACTCTCATGCACGTGTAGGAATAAAATAAAAAGAAGAACAAGAAAGCAAAAGAAGGAGGAAGAAAACAAAATAAAAAGAAACAAAAGAAAAGAAACAAAGTTATATACAAGAAAAGTGAAAAGAGAAAATAAAATAAATACTATAATTTATACAAGAACTTACCTCCCCGGCAACGGCGCCAAAAACTTGACACGACTAAAAGATTGATGTCTTCTCCCAAGTGCAGGAGTGTCGAAGTAATAAATAACCCGGCAAGACCGGGGTCGAACCACAGGGAGGTTAATTGTACAAATTATAAATAACAATAATACAACAACAATAACAACAACAATAACAACAATAATAATAATAACAATAATAATAATACTAATACTAATAATAATAATAATAATAATAATAATAATATAGCATGGTTATTCTCATTATGAAGTGATTGATTATCTTCTTCGGCCATATTTTCTTAAAATGATGAGGATAGTGTAAAACATTCAGCTCATTGGGACTTCTAGAACTTCAGATATGGCCAAAATACTGAACAGTGCTCGGGCTGGAAGACAGATTCGGGCTTCTTTGTTGTTGCTACAATTTGGACTTGAAAATGGCCTTTTTAGATCTTGGGCTCCATATGAAAGTTGTAGGCCTATGTCTTACCTTTCCATCCATATAAATTGGAACTAAATCTGAGATATATAGCTCCAGATATGACCCAATTACCGAATAGTGTTCTGGTTTGGATTGCACCGACATCTCTTTTCTAAGTTTGGCCATCTCTTTATCCTTGCAATTTAAGTTCTTAAAGTCATCAATCAATCCTTTCATTTATGTGATAGGCCTGCATTTAAAATGAACATTTACCACAAATTAAAGGTATCTTATATTATTAGATATATTATTATAAAACATGCTTTGGTTAAGGAGTTATTGATACTTCAAGTGCAAAATGGTGATATAAAACCATGATAAAAATGCACTTTTAAGTACTAATCAGTGTCACTTTTTAGAACAATAATGCTTTAAAATATAAAGACCCTAGTTGTTTAATAATTTCTTGCTTTATTGGAGAGCATAAAATTAAAAGTGCCTTACTCGATCTTGGAGCTTGTGTGAATTTACTTCCATATTTAGTTTTTCAAAATCTCAATCCAGGTGAGTTAAAGCCAACTTCTGTAACTCTCTTACTTACTGATAGATTTGTAAAAGTACCTAAAGGAATGGTTGAAGATGTGTTAGTACAAGTCAATAAATTCATTTATCTTGTGGATTTTATTGTCTTGGACACACAACCTATTGAAGCATGTAATTCATTTCCTGTTATTTTAGGATGTCCATTTCTTGCAACTTCTAACGCATTGATTAACTGTAGGAATGGATTGATGAAGATATCATTTAAAAACATGTTATTGGAGATGAATATTTTTAACATTTACAAGCAACCTAGAGATGATAATGATTTACAAGGAGTAGACTTTACTGAAAAATTAGTTCATGATCAACTTTAAACCAGTTCTTGTGAAATTGAGATTGATGAATTTGACAATTTACAAATGGTTTATTTTCAGGATGAATCAAAGATAAGTAATTAGAGACCATAAATTAAGGAATTACCACCATGATCAATTAAGTCCATAGATTTAAGTGTTCAACCACCTAAACCTGATTTGAAGTCGTTACCATTCAATCTCAAATACTTATTTTGGAGAGAAAATGTAACTTTTTCGGTAATAATATCTTCCAAACTTAACGCACATGAAGAAGATAAGTTATAAAAAACTCTAAAAATACACAAAAATTTATTAGGATGGACTATAGTTGACATAAAAGGAAGTAGTCCTTTGATTTGCACACACAAAATTTATTTGAAGGAAAATGCTAGACCCTCTAGAGAAATGCAACGAAGGCTCAATCCTAATATGAAAGTAGTAGTGAAAAATAAAGTTATTAAGCTTTTATATAATGGAATCATTTATCCTATTTCTGATAGCAAATAGGTAAGTCCAACCCAAGTTGTGTCCAAGAAGTTTGGAGTTACTGTGATAACAAATAAGAACAATGAGTTAATTCCAACTAAGACTATTATTAGTTAGCGCATATGCATTGACTATAGGAAACTTAATTCAATAACTAGAAAAGATCATTTTCCTTTACCTTTCATAGACCAAATCTTAGAAAGAGTTGTAGGTCTTGAATTTTATTGTTTCCTAGATGACTATTCAGGTTATAACCAAATTGAAATTGCATTGGAAGATCAAGAGAAGACTACTTTCACATGTCTATTTTGTACTTTTGTATATAAAATGATGCCTTTTGGATTATGTAATGCACTAGCCACGTTTCAAAGATGTATACTTAGTATATTTAGTGATATAATTGAACATTTTATGGATGATTTTTCTGTTTTTGGCAATTCATTTGATGATTGTTTAACTAACTTAGAAAAGGTTTTGAACAAGTATGAAGAGAAGAATCTTGTACTGAATTGGGAAAAATATCACTTTATGGTAACAAACAATATTTTACTTGGTCACATTGTTTCATAAAAAGAATTAAAGTCGACAAATCTAAAATCATGTTAATTGTTAACTTGTCAACACCAAAATCTATTAAAGATGTTAGATCATTCTTAGGACATGTTGGTTTTTATAGAAGATTCATCAAAGATTTTAGTGTAATATTTAAGCCCTTAAGTAACCTTTTAACAAATGATAATATTTGTGAATGGACTAAACATTATGAAGAAGTCTTTATTAAACTTAAAAATTTGCTTACTTCTGCTCCTGTTATTCAACCTCCTAATTGGTCATTACTTTTTGAAATAATGTGTGATGCTAGTGATTATGTTATGGGTGCTGTTTTGGAACAAAAAAAACATAAAAAACTTTATGTGATTTATTATGCAAATAAAACTTTAAATAATGCTTAAATGAATTACACCACCACTGAAAAAGAATTACTTACAGTAGTATTTGCATATGAAAAATTCAAGTCTCATCTTGTTGGCTCACCTGTTGTTATTTTTAGTAATCATGCAGCATTGAAATATCTTCTTTGTAAAAAAGATTCTAAGGCTAGATTGGTGCAGTGAATTTTGTTACTTCAAAAATTTGATATCACAATCAAAGATAAGAAAGGCACCGAAAATATTGTCTTAGATTATTTGTCATTCAACCTCCTGATTGGTCATTACTTTCTATCTCTACATTGCCTTGGTTTGCTAATATTGTCAATTTTCTTGTTTTAGGACAATTGCCAGCTCATTGGAGTACCCAAGATAAAAGAAAGTTCTTGAACGAAGTGAAGAACTTTTATTGGGATGACCCTTATTTATTCAAATATTATCCTGATCAAATATTTTGAAAATGCATTCTTGACAATAAGGTAAGTAGTGTAATTAAATTTTGTCATTTTGAAGCATGTGGGGGTCATTTCTCATCAAGAAAGACAATGGTAAAAGTCTTACAAACTGGATCTTACTAACCCATCATGTTCAAGGACTCACATGTATTTTGCAAGACTTGTGAAAATTGTCAAAAGTTGGGATCTATTTCAAAACGTCACATGATGCCTTTAAATCGTATTTTTATCATTAAGATCTTTCACTGTTGAGGTATATATTTCATGGGTCCATTACCTCCACATTTGGTTTCTTGTACATAGTATTCATAGTAGATTATGTTTCAAAATGGATAGAGGCAATTCCAAGTAAAAAAAAATGATCATAAAATAGTGATAAAGTTTTTGAAAGAAAATATCTTGAGTCAATTTGGAATATCTCGAGCCATGATAAGTGATGGTGGAACACATTTATGCAATAAGTCATTTGAGTCTTTAATGAAGAAATATAGAACCATATAAAAAGTTGCCACCTTTTATCACCCTCAAACAAGTGGACAAGTAGAGCTTGCTAATAAGGAGGACAAACAGATCTTGGAGAAAACAGTAAATCCTAATAAGAAAGACTGGTCTTTAAGATTTAATGATACACTTTGGGTTTAGTGAACTGCTTATAAAATATCATTAGGTATGTCACCTTATAGACTAGTCTATGAAAAACCTTGTCACTTGCCTGTGGAACTTGAACCTTGATGATGCTAGTCAACTTTGAAAATTAAAAATAAATAAGCTTGAGGAAATAAGAAATGATGCATATGAAAATTTAAAAATTCATAAAGCAAGAATCAAAGAGTTTCATGACAAGAAAATACTAAGAAAATCATTCAATATTGGTAAAAAAGTCTTGCTTTATAATTCTAGACTCCATTTATTTCCTGAAAAAATAAGATCAAGATGGAGCGGTCCTTTTGATTATGAAACATGTGTATCCATATAGGGCCTGTGATATCGAGAATCCAAAGAATGACAATGTTTTCAAGGTAAATGGACATTGTTTGAAAGTTTACTTTGATAATTTTTCAATTGAAATTGAGTGATCCTGTATATAAAAATTGATTTTTTTTCTCACATTATTTTGAATTTCATTTTGGTGAAACTTTTGTTTTGCTAGTCTCTCTCACCCTAGTCAAATGACGGATAATGATACTTCATGACTTAAGTCGGTTCTTTCAGTTTCCTATAATAATTGAGATCTATGTATATATTTATGCAATTCTTTGCTTTTTCCCCTTTCTTTGAATCTCTCATCCACTTCTCATTTGAAAATGGACACCACTCTTGAAAAATTGAAAAAATATTTTTGTACTCTA
This sequence comes from Populus euphratica, assembly GCF_000495115.2. Classification (NCBI taxonomy): domain Eukaryota; kingdom Viridiplantae; phylum Streptophyta; class Magnoliopsida; order Malpighiales; family Salicaceae; genus Populus; species Populus euphratica. The sequence continues at coordinate 39,115 of NW_011501542.1, forward strand.
CCTCAGAATGCAATTATAAAAATTTATAGTGCTAGATGTGGAAGATTGAGGTTGTTGATGAATTATAAAATTCCTGAAGATATTCGATGGCTGATTGAATACGTAAGTCCTCCAATTCCTTCATTTCATACATGTCTAGAATGGGTAAAAACATTTTTGCAAAGAAATGTCGTGCAAGATGACTAAAAGTTTGTCATGTGCCACATAGACTTGTAATGCAACATGTCATTCTTTAAGAATTTTATCTATAAACTATGAAGATAAAATACAATCATTAAGGAATGCATGAGTAAGGGATCTTTAGATAATTTTCTATTGACTCTTGAGATGCATCCTAGTGGAGATATGCATCGT
>NW_011501559.1:0-3628 GCF_000495115.2 Populus euphratica
ATTCTTTTGGTAGATCACCCATAACAATGAGACCACTTTATACTTTCTATTTAGGTAGGTCACCCATCATAATAAGACCCTTATTTTTCATTTGGGTAAGTCCCTCATCATAATGAGACCATTTTTTTTTTTTTCTGGGTAGGTCACTCATGATAATAAGACCATCATCTTCCATCTGGGTAGGTTACCCATCATAATGAGACCATCATCTTCCATATAGGTAGGTCACTGATTGATACTTAAAAGTGTATTTTTATCAAGGTTTTATATCATCATTTTGCACTTGAAGTATCAATAATTCCTTAACTAAAGCATGTTTTATAATAATATATCTAATAATATAAGATACCTTTAATTTATGGTAAATGTTCATTTTAAATGCAGGCCTATCACATAAATGAAAGGATTGATTGATGAATTTAAGAACTGAAATTGGAAGGACAAAGAGATGGCCAAACTTAGAAAAGAGATGTTGGTGCAATCCAAACTGAAACACTGTTCGGTAATTGGATTATATCTAGAGCTGTAGATCTCAAATTTAGTTCTACTTTATATGGATGGAAAGGTAAGACATAGGCCTATAACTTTCATATGGAGCCCAAGATCTAAAAAGGCCATTTTCAAGTTCAAATTGGAGCAACAACAAAGAAGTCTGAATCTGTCCTCCAGCCCGAGCACTGATCAGTATTTTGGCCATATCTAGAGTTCTAGAAGTTGAAATGATCTGAAGTTTTTACAAAAGAAAGCTGAGATAATTTTCTACAACTTTCATGTTTTCAAGTGGTTCCAATTTTGACATTATCAATGACGTTTTGGGCAGATAAAAGAAGATAAGGATTGTTACCAAGTCAAGAGGTTGCCAGCTACTCATCAATTAGTCATCAAATCAATAGTTCCTACTTTTGGCCTATAAAAGAAGGTATTTGCCATGCATTTAGGCATCTTGGTGTCTAGATCAAGATCATGCTCTTGCTTTCTCTCTTTATATTTTTTATAATGTTTATGCTTTGTTTTCATTAATATCAAGTTTATGCCTTTCATTTCCTTTCCTTTACTTAGTTAACTTTTATCTTATTTATGTTATTATTTTGTTTATCTATTTTTCTTTCTTTCATTATGTCTAGCTAAGTTTATTATGTCAAGGTGAAAAAGTTACACTAATGATGTAAGAATAAGTATAATGTAAACTCAATATGGACTTTACTGTTTGATACTAACATGTTTTGTATTTGTTATCTTATTCACTCTTTAATACTTTGCTTGTTAAATGACTAATCTTGATTTATGTTGTATAACACTTGGTACAACAAATGCTTGGTCCTTTTATAGCCCATACTGCATGGTATAACCGATACCTAAGCTATGAAAGGAACTTGATTTGTTGTTAACATAAGTTATAATCATGAATGCTTGACGAGATTTACAAGTATTAGCATTAATCAAATAAGATGACTAATGTAATCATGTTAACAATCTATAATCAGATTGGAACCTACTTTGTGTGTGGTTTCCAATTAAGTAATAAGAGTTTATACTATACTTGTTTGACATACCATTAGTGGAACCTCTAACCTTGACATTTGTTATTATCATTGTTTAATCCTTACGTTAATATTCCATCTCAAAGTTCTCATCTTCTTCTTCTTCTTCTTCTTTATTATTATTATTATTATTATTATTATTATTATTATAATTGTTATTGTTGTTGTTGTTGTTGTTATTATTATTATTATTATTACTATTACTACTAGTACTACTACTACTACTACTACTACTACTACTAGTAGTATTATTAGTATTGTTATTGCTACTATTATTGTTGTTGTTGTTATTGCTACTATTGTTGTTGTTTATAATTTGTACAATTAACCTCCTTGTGGTTCGACTCCGATCTTGCTGGGTTATTTATTACTTCGACACTCCTACACTTGGGAGAAGACAACAATCTTTTAGTCGTGTCAGTCACCCATAACAATGAGACCACCTTTCATCTTTCATTTGGGCAGGTCACCTATCATAATGAGACCATCATTTTTTTAGGTATGTCACCCATCACAATGAGACCATCATTTTTTCCACTTAGGTAGGTCACCCATCACAATGAGACCATCACTTTTCTGGATAGGTCACCCATTATAATGACACCATACATATATCTTTGTATTGGTTCTGGTTAAAGGAGATCACTAGATGGGATCTCAGGCTAACCCAACCACATAAAAAGTTTAGTTTTGGTTAAAGGGAATGCTAGATGAGATTTCAGGTTGACCGAACTATACACTGAATTTTTATTCTGGTTAAAGGAGATCGTTAGATGAGATCTCAGGTTAGCCCAACCACACATAGAATTTAGCTTTGGTTAAAGCGAATCGCTAAATGGGATTTCAGGTTGACCAAGCTACACATCGATTTTGGTTCTGGTTAAAGAAGATTATCAGATTGGATCTTAGGTTAACCTAAGCAAAAGTGCAGGTCGCCCGTGAAAATAGATCAGGTAAGTGTGTGTAGGCTGGCCGCCCCTGAAAACATACCACAATGAGTATGTGTGCGCAAGTCGCCCATAAAAATAGACCAGTTTGAGAGTGTAGACAGGTCGCCCATGAAAATAGACCAATTTTCTTCAAAAGGGACAAGTCACCCAAGATAATGAGACCATTTTCTTTTAAAAAACCAAAGTCATTGGCTGAGTGAATCACTCGGTAAGCCAGGAAGACCATTTGTTTTCTTTACAAGCTTACGATGTAAAACATTAAGGAATTTTTACTTTGTAAACATTGTAAAGAGGGGACATTTGTTGCTATCTAATTTTTTATTATATTTTTGATAAATTTTCAGAAAAAACAAAAAATAACAAAAAAAACCCAAAAAAAGGTGTATTTTGATATATTTGCATCATTTTTAGTATTTTCAACGTCATCTTAGAAGAATTTAAATTTTCAAAGGTATTTTAAACGCGTTCAACTTTTAAATTATTAATTTTACAATTACTGATTTTTTATGTTGAGTCGACGTTAATATTACTCGATTTTTAAAAAAATAAAAAAATACAAAAAATATAAAAATATAAAACAATTAAAATTAAAAAAAAAAATTGAGGGACCTGTGGCCAAGCCACACTTCCCCTATAAATAACACTTCCCTATAAATACTAGGCTATAGAAAAAAAGAAAAGAAAAGAAGGGAGAGTAAAAAAAAGAAAGCCTAAACCTAAAACCCTTTCTCCTGCAGATGCCACCCTCTGAAACCAAGTCGGCCGCCCCTTCCTTTGAAAAAACCAAAGCTCTCCTTCCTCCGTGGGACTCTCCCAAAAAGCCACACCGACCTTCTCCCCTCTCTCAGCCAACAGAAGGCCCCAACTCATTTTCTCTTCTGAGCTCTCTGGCCAAAACACAAAGAGAGCCCCGTTTACTCTTGAATTTTTCCTCTTCCACATCGCCTGACTTTTCCTTCTCCCCTCAACCCCGGCCATCAGACCCCGCTCACAGCATCTTCTTCATTTCTGGCCACTACCCTGCCATTGGGATTTTTGGCTCCCAAAACCAGAAGCCACAAAGGGGTCTCCTATTCCCTGTTGAAGCTGCCACTCCTAGACTGAACACAGTGGCAGGCCCCGCCCCATTTTTTAATT